>NC_139711.1:27730354-28015354 GCF_964188405.1 Protomyctophum parallelum
GATTAACAGGACACAGGTGAACTCAAATCAAATCAACACAAGGATTGGCTGGGGAAAAACAAGACACAGGTGAAACAAAGAACCAAAAATCAGGGAAGGTGAGACAAGGCAGGAAACTACTACAAGGTAGGACAGGAAACACAAAGCATCACTTCAAAATAAGAATCAGGAACACCAAACAAAACCCACAGAAGGCAGATCCTGACAATACCCCCCTTCAAAGGGGCGGATCCCCAGACGCACCAAAAAAACAACAAACAGGAGGGACCAGGGCACTGCACTGAGAGACAGGACTGAACTGGAGGGACAGGGCAAGACAGAGGGGGCAGGGCGTAAACAGAACTGGACTATAGCAAAGGGCCAGGGGCTGGGGACTAAGGCAGGGTGGAGAGGGGCTGGGGAAGACTGACCAATACAGAACAGAGAGAAGGATAGAGGACACTGGCAAGGAAAAGGTGACGAGAAACGGGCAGAAAATAGACAAGACCGAGTAGGAATCACACACACAAGCAATCAAGAAGACGCACACAAGGGCAAAGACATCCAAACAGGCAACACACAACTAGGTGAAAAGCTGACAAACTACCAGAACCAGGAAAACACTGCAGGCTACAGACATTCCACACTCCACAGGACAGACAAAGAGAGACAGCGGAACGCACAACCATACAACCGGAATCACATTGAAGTGGGCAAACACACTGACAGACATGCAGATAGGCACATAGACAAGCAGACAGGCATCAACTCAGACAGACCAACAGACAAACAGATTAACTGACACACAGGCAGGCAAGCGGACAAACAGGTGATCTCACACAACATCAGGCGGGAACGAAAGTCAGAGGGTAGACAGGAGGACTGGGGGGTAGACAGACGGACTAAAAGACTAGCAGACAAACTAGCAGACACACAGAGAGGGAGACAGGCAGACACACAGAAAGGGAGAGCAGTAGGCAGACCAAGCGAACCCTCCACCAAAGGGCAGGACATTTCAGAACGGAACAGAGGAGGCTGGGAAGAGGAAGTAGCTTGGGGAACAAAGGGGCTGGCATACTGGGACACAGGGGAGAAAGGCTGCAAAACTGGGGAAGAAAGGTGGCCAGGGACAGGGCTAGAAATGGGACTATGATGAGCAGTGCTGGGTCTAGGGCAAAGAGGCTGAAGAGGGCTGGGACATAATGGCTCTGTAGAGCATGGGGACAAAGGCTCAGGAGGACATGGAGACAGGGACTGGGGTAGTGGACACTGAGACAGGGGCATAGGGGGAGAAGAACATTGGTCAGGTGGTCGAAGGGGTACTGGGAGAACACAACAGGCCTCACAAGGCTGGGGAAACACTGGGAGGACAGAACACTGTGGGGACACTAGGAGCACAGAAAAGGAGTCTGGTGGCTGAGGGAACACTGGGAGCACAGAACAGGGTTCCGGTGTCAGTGGGGACACTGGGAGGACAGAACAAGGGTCTGGTGGCTGGGAGGACACTGAAATGGCAGAACAAGGGTCTGGTGGCTGTGGGAACACTGAAATGGCAGAACAAGGGTCTGGTGGCTGGGAGGACACTGAAATGGCAGAACAAGGGTCTGGTGGCTGGGAGGACACTGACATGGCAGAACAAGGGTCTGGTGGCTGGGAGGACACTGAAATGGCAGAACAAGGGTCTGGAGGCTGTGGGGAGACTGGGTTGGGTACAACAGCGACAACCAGAGGCAGTTCAGAATGTTCAACAGGGGTGTCAGCAGGGAAAAGGGACAGGGTTCCTGGCAAACTGTCAACAGACGAGGACACAGACTTACAGGTGGGGACAGACAGGATGTTGGCAGGACCAGCCAACACAATCTTAGGCAAAACTGGGGGCAGAGTCACTGTAGCGCTGGGCAGCAGTGGAGCCTCTTGAACACTGGGCAGTGACACACACTGGGCACTGGATAGCAAGGACTCCAAGGCGCTGGGCAGCGAAGCATCCAGGACGCTGGGCAACAGGGAACGTTGGCGGTATCGGGAGCCATGGCGCTCACGCCCCCTTCTGGAGGTCCCACGGATTCCCCTGAACACGACCAAACGAGACCCCTCAAATGGGTCTTGGGCTGGAGTCGGCTCAGGGTAGACGGGTACCGAGTCATTACAGACAGGATCTGGGAACTTTACGGAACAGGCAGGTGTAGGGAGGGCCAATGAAGTGCAAGGCTGCAGAGTGTCAGCGGCACTGGACACAGTGAAGCTGGGCAGCTCGGGGAAGCTGGGCAGCTCGGTGGTGCTGGGCAGCTCGGTGACGCTGGGCAGCTCGGTGACGCTGGGCAGCTCGGTGGAGCTGGGCAGCTCGGTGACGCTGGGCAGCTCGGTGACGCTGGGCAGCTCGGTGACGCTGGGCAGCTCGGTGACGCTGGGCAGCTCGGTGACGCTGGGCAGCTCGGTGACGCTGGGCAGCTCGGTGAAGCTGGGCAGCTCGGTGACGCTGGGCAGCTCGGTGGTGCTGGGCAGCACAGGCTTGATGGTGCTGGGCAGCACGGGCTCGGGTACACTGGACACTGGAGAACCAAAAACTCTTCTCAGCTCTGTTGTGAAAGAGGAGTAGCTGGAGCAAAACCTTTGTTCCTCCTCCCATGCATCAATAGCCCAGGATAGGGCCTCTCCTGTGAGCATGTATCTCACATAAGCCAGGCGGGAATGTTCAGTGGAGAAGGCACGTGCCTGGTCCTCAAAAACTGCCCAACACTGGGCAAGGAAAGAGTCACATGTCTCAGGATTACCTCCATAACGCTCAGGGTGAGGAACGTGGAGCCCCTGGGTGGGCAAGGCATGGGCAGGAGTCAGAGATGGCAGAGTACAGGCATGTGTCACAGGTGTGAGCACTGACAGACCTGGGCATAGTGGCTTGCTCCAAACTGCTGGCATCTTGAAGAATAAAAAATCTTCCCGCTGGGTCCGACGCGGTTGGATTATTCTGTCAGGGTGGTGGTTTTCAAGCAGGACCCAAATGCAAGGAAGTCGGGATCTTAGAAGTCTTTATTCAAACAAAGACCTAGTATAGCAGTATAGCAGTAACACTAGCAAACAAAACATAGACTTGGAACTCAGGTGACAATACAATAATCCAACAGGGAACACAACCAAACACAGGGCTTAAATAGGCACAAGATTAACAGGACATAGGTGAACTCAAATCAAATCAACACAAGGATTGGCTGGGGAAAAACAAGACACAGGTGAAACAAAGAACCAAAAATCAGGGAAGGTGAGACAAGGCAGGAAACTACTACAAGGTAGGACAGGAAACACAAAGCATCACTTCAAAATAAGAATCAGGAACACCAAACAAAACCCACAGAAGGCAGATCCTGACAGTATCCTACTGACTCACCTTCCAGTGAGGAGGAGCCTCCACCAGGAGGATGTACTGTTGTATCCTACTGACTCACCTTCCAGTGAGGAGGAGCCTCCACCAGGAGGATGTACTGTTGTATCCTACTGACTCACCTTCCAGTGAGGAGGAGCCTCCACCAGGAGGATGTACTGTTGTATCCTACTGACTCACCTTCCAGTGAGGAGGAGCCTCCACCAGGAGGATGTACTGTTGTATCCTACTGACTCACCTTCCAGTGAGAAGGAGCCTCCACCAGGAGGACGTAGAGCCTTCGTCCCATTCCTCCCGCCCTGCTGCTGACATGCTCTGCCCACCCAGCCCATGTGAGGTCACATTATCACCCTTTCTGCCCGGCTTCCCTCCCCTGAAACCCCTCTATAAAGTGCACAAGCCAATTGTGTTGAAATAATGACGCCGGATGCAAAGTGATGGATTCAAACCCACAAACGCCCTGGTGGTGGGCACTTCTACCACTGCACCACCCGAGTGCTCGCTCAAGCACAACACTTGAGTAAATTTACTTAGTTACTTTCCTCCGCTGCTCTCATCTCCTCCGGAGGGTAAGTGTGGAGGTCGTTTCGTATCTGGTGTGATTAATAAATGTAATTGCTTGTCATATTGACTCAGAGAACATTGGCTGAGTTCCACGCTAAGTGCATTATCTGCCGTCTCCTCCTGGCCCAAGCGGGATAGGCCCCATAACTCTGCAGGTGACCAGCAATGCCCAGAGTTACTCGCAAAATTGTCGCTGTCGGGCGGAAAACGTATACGCGCAAACGCAATACTTTTCAGGAAATGTGGAAAGAAACAGAAGGAATACAATGATCCAAGACAAATATTTAGTCAAAGCTACTTAAACACATTACAGCCTACTCGGTAAAACAGAACCGAGTTGCCGTGAGGGAACTGTGCTTTACAAACTTTCAGGAAATGAAGAAAACCTTATATTTTGAAGAAAGAAATCAATACTGCCTCATCAAAGTTGGTGTTGTGACTTTCTATATTGTCAATTACTTCCATGAGAGGGGGAGAGTTGGTGGAGTTGCTGTTTTAGCAGACAGTTTGAGGGTCCAATGGCATTAAGAGGTATTGTCCCAAGCGCATTTTTTTTTCTTTGGCTCAATGTTTTCGAAACAAATCTATAACCTCAAACAACGACCTCTAAAACCTCAAGCAACGATATGTAAAATCTACAGACTTTGTTTCGTTAAATGTTAATTACTAGAAATCTGTACGCGTTCGGCGTACTCAAGTCTAGAGAGCACGCCACGCAGTTCTAGGATAATAATAGATTACTTGCATTGTTCCGTCCGACCTGACATGTGTGTGTTAATTAAGTGTATTAATTAATATTAATACACTGTCTATATTACCATTTCCACTAAACAGGGAATTGAGACGGACCTGCCATAGGTTCAGCAGGTCTGCAACTTCTCACAAAATAGTTCCTTCCTTCTCACACCGCAGGAGGGCAGATAAAGTGCCTTGCAGAGTCGAACGTAATCGACGCAAGAAGACATACGCGCAACGGAGGGTGAGAAAAATATCTCCCTTGCATTGCGTCAGTTACGTGATCCGTCTGCTTGCGTCGGGTTGGGATCGGATCCCGAGCCAACCCAACCAAATTGCTTGCTCCATACCCCTGAATCAAGAGGGAAGCCACTCCATTGTAAAAAAATAAACATGAACAGGCATGGCTATCTCACATTATTTCACTGGATGCCAAGTTAAACAGGACAACGTTGTACAAGCTATGATAGTTGTGTATAATGTATAGTCTCCTACATACTTGCATTTGGTGCAATGTGATGTTTACAGACAGCATTACAAATGCTGTTTGGTTTGTTGACAAGCTAGCTTGCCAGATAGTTAGTGAAACAAGCGACCAGGTCTATGAAAACAAACCCAAAAGAAGTAATCAGTTTCACCACTTGAGCCCAGCTATTTTCAAAAATAATCATGAAAGCCAGTCCAAATAAGCAACTACACTTCAGAAATAATCCCAAACAAAGGCAACGGGCAACTATGGATATTAAGCTATAGTAGGCTACAAGAAAAACTAGCCCAAAGTTGCTTATATTAAGCAGTACTGGCAACACTGCAAACAAGCGTCAATATATCATTTATAAATTTCATCCTAATCAAGGCAATAAAAAGCAAGTAATCTTGCACCATTAATAACCTACCACCTGTTGAATCAGATGCTTGCACATTACAGTGATTTAAGCAACACAAACAACGCAAGGACTATGCATGTATAAAATAACCTTGCATTGTTTGTGTCCGTTTGACTCCCTCACACAAGGAACAAAACAAACTAGGCCTTAAGAGTGTTACATACCATGTATGTGGGGAAGCAACTGTCTGTTCCAACCAAGCAGGCATGTCATAGCAATGGAGAATGGCTGATGCAAGGGTAGGATACATCATGCTTGCTGTAGATTTACTTCCTGGACTCCCAACCAATGATTATGGTAAACTGTTAGCCACTCCCAAGGAGGGCTGATACCAGTAACTACAGCAGCCAATGAGTGATAATGACGGCCACTCTCTAAGTCATGCCTTCAGGGAGGACCTTTCAAAGCAGAGTTTTTTATAATAATAATAATAATAATAATAATAATAAATTTTATTTATAACGCACTTTACATTTGAAACAAATCTCAAAGTGCTACAGGCAGAAAGAATTAAGATATGAATAATTATAAGTCACTGCGCGGGAGTAATCATTTAGATTCAAGCAAGAATGAGTGCCTCTACGACTGGAACCAGTGTAGATCTTCAGGATGGGAAATGGTATGAATACAATGCTCTGTCTGCTATCCCTATTAATGTAAATGGATTGTATTATGAGAATATAACAATGTATATCCTCTCTGTTTCTATTCTATTGCAGGTTTAATATCTAAGCCACCTAGACTAAGCCTTGATATACCTGATTACTAACACCAATCACTACAGTACATATAAATAGGTGGTCATTATAGACACTTTTCTACGGAGCCCCTGAATGGCCATGCATTCAAAATATATTTTATCTTGTATGTACAAGATAATATCTCATCCGTACGAGATACTATCTTGTACTTTCACAATTAATCTGTTATCGTGACTATTCTAAAACTAGGGCTAACAAAAGGCCAAAATTGTGCAGATAGCCATTATGGATGTGTTCCCATTAATTAACAATAAAGTTATAAAAAGACACTTTGTAGTAGGGGAGAGCCGCCACGGTTGTAACGCGTCATGCACGTTATCTCTTGATTGGTCAACGCCATCATGACGCCATTAATATTTCCCTTATGTTTGATACATTTTCTTATCACATCCATGGTATGAAAACAATGTTAAGGAGTTGCTTCAATGAAATATAATTACTTTAAGCTGAAAACGATATGTTTAATGGTGTTTTTTAGCGTTGTTACATTTATCATGCATGCCGTGACAATTAATCCGATATGTGCAGCAAATGTAACACTGGAACAGCATCCACGTTCGGTTTAATAACTCCCGACCTGTTTTATCAATTGAAAAACAAGTGGTTTATGGTAGCAGACATGTGTAGGTCCGTTGTCTGAAAAATTTACATATGTAGATAAACGGATCTCTGAGTAAAAGAGTGAAACGTGCAAAGTGTTACCATGGCTGCTCTCCCCTACTTATACATAGGCTATATCTAAGCTTGAATATTCACTATGCTATTCTGGGGATCTCATGGGCTTCTGTGTATACGTGACTAAAAACCCACAGAATATTTGAAAGATGGACATGCAATGTAGGCTATGTGTGTCATCAACTCACAATGTAGGCTATGTGTGTCATCAACTCACAATGTAGGCTATGTGTGTCATCAACTCACAATGTAGGCTATGTGTGTCATCAACTCACAACTGTATCCAATGTACTGTAGGCTGTGTGTCATCAACTCACAACTGTATCCAATGCAGACAGACAGCTACTGTGCTATAATATACACGTTCCCATACGAGTTCGGGTCAGAGTTTTATTATCTAGGCCTACAATTGGGTCCGACTTGGTTCAGATTCTACTACCTAAGGTTCTGTTTATCATCACTAGAGCTAACCAAGAAGGATCAGCGCTGATCAGGAGGAGCTGAGCTCACAACCCTTATTAGTCTGGCAGCTGACAGGTTTCTTTTGTTTATTGTGGGAAATTTGGTACATAGTTTTATTATTGGCCTAAAATATTGTCTATATATGATTCGGAATAAATTCCAAGCATTAGTTTTTGCACAAAAAACACATTTGCGATGACGGCTATGGCCGTTTATAGCCCAATGAGTTTTTTGTGCAAAACTAATGCTTGGAATGGATTCAGAATCATGAAAAACCCCTAGTTTGACATGTCACATGCTACGTAAAGCATGATGATTTGTCATTATTTTACGCAAAACGAAACAAAAACCGAAACAAAAGAATACATACAAGATTTCCACATGACATTGACAAAGTTGGTAGCCCCTCTTTTCACAGTCACACGGGGAGAGAAGCAATTATTTGCAAACCCATTTATGGATAAATTGAAGAAGGCTGGAATAATATTACTTCTGCCCCTAGCTGCCACCCTGGGGAAATGTATGTGTAAAATTCATATCTAACGCAGACTTCTGAAAGTCGTGATGCGTACGGGGAATAAGAGATGAGTGCTTGTTGAGAAGTGCATTATTTGCATTCAACTGAATCAATAGTACTTTGTACAATAGTACTACCATTTTCCGGATTGTTCTTGGTTGTTGTAATACAACAAAGTCAAACTTGTGGAGGGAAAAAATGACAGTTGAATACCCTATACAAATGCCACTGGTCACTAGCTCTGATCCATAGCTCTAATGCCGTTGCATTTAGAGCTATACCGATGACTTCCGGGGTTCACATAAATGCAGACCACGCTCTCGTCTTTAGAGTAAATAAAAAGAACGTTTTTGCTTCTCAACAATATGGGTTGCGTCATTAAAAAGCCTACTTTCCTTAGTGGAATCACTCTGAGCCCACCACCACACGTATAAAAGGTACCTTTTGGCCAAAAAGAGATTATTTTTCCACCGGAAAAAAATACTTTACTGTGCCCTCTACCGATATTGCCAAGAGAAAACCCTAATACAGAATATTTTCCTCTGGTAAAAAAAATCCCTTTCTGGCCAAAAATTACCATTTATACGTGTGGTGGGGGTGCTCAGAGTGCTTCCACTAAGGAAAGTATAGGCTTTCTAATGACACAACCCGCCTTTGTATTGGTGAGAAGCAAAAACGTTATTTTTATTTACGCTAAAGACGAGAGGCTGGTCTGCATTTATGCGAGCCCCGGAAGTCATCGGTAACATAGCTCTAAATCACCAACGGCATTGCAACGGCATTAGAGTTATGGACCAGAGCTACTGGTCACATGCTTATCACAGAGAGCAGTGTACTGGGAACTGGACTTGACATTCTCATTCATTCAAGCAGCTGCTAATTACTGAAACTTAAGAGACAGCCTAGACCCTGGAGCCACTGCATGGAGACACGTTGTACTCTACTGTGATCTGTCTGATTCTATTGTCATGTTCCAGAACTTCCAGTCTGTCATTGTCTGCACCAGGCCTGCTGGCCCTGTGGCAGAGATTATGTTTTGCTCATGTGTGCGTATGTGCACATGAGTACAGTGGTTCTCAACCTAGTTTCAATTTAGTTTAATAAATACCCAATGTTGTCTCTGCAAATTCTCAGTGAAACACCAATAATCTAAGTGGGCTCGGAAAGGCTATTCCGAACAGGTGGGTTTTCAGGCCTCCATAAATAACAATAATAATAACAACAACAACAACAATAGTAAAAAAAATAATAATAATAAATAGGCACCTCACATACTGTATTAGGAGGGTAGTATGAGTCACCAGAAAATAAATTGACTGAATCTACCATGGTTAAAATGGAGGTTGAAGTTACCATGGGTTTGTAGGCTATAGGGCGGGGCAGCTAAAATGAATATCAGTTATCTAAATAATGACTTACTTAAAAACTGTATGGGGTGTTCACATAAGTCTTTTTTTTTTTACAGTGAAATATCCCTTTAAGGGAGAAGTAAAAGTATCTAATTTGAATTAAAAGTATTGAATTGAATTGTAAACAAGTAAAGTAAAAAATACCTCAAATTTCTGCATATACAGTAGCCTACTTGAGTAAATGTGATTTTCCACCACTGAGTTTATGGTAGAAATTATATTTCCCCCGAAGCGTCCTCTTATCCTGACTGGCTGTACATCCATACAACGGACACGGCCCTGGGTAGGCACACCCGGCCTGGCGGAGACCGGCAGCCCCAGGGAGCGCATTTTCCCAGCGTTCCACACTGCTCTGTTGGATTGGCATAGGATAAAGAGGGAATCATTATGCACATTCTCTAAAACACACAGGGGAATGTACGCACGCACGCACGCACGCACGCACGCACGCACGCACACACACACACACACACACACACACACACACACACACACACACACACACACACACACACACACACACACACACACACACACACACACACACACACACACACACACACACACACACACACACACACACACACACACACACACACACACACACACACACACACACACACACATACTCGAGCCATGCAGTGTCTGCTAATTATGAATAAATGAAGCAGGGGTTTTAAATAATTGCCCACCAGTTCCTTGGTGCCTCTCCACTAGCTAAGTGGGTCACAGTTGATAAAACTCCCTTTTCTTCCAAACGCATCCAGCATTGCGTCCAACCATACATCCAATCACATACAATGGCCCCATAACATGCCACTGTCAGGTGGAAACCTTGTATGTCCAAAACATTTACTTTCCAGGATTCAAATTCAAAAGCAGCAAAAGTACTGCTACTGCTATGCGTTTGTGTGACGATGTGGTATGATCAAGTAGGGCGTAAATTTACAAAAAAAGCACAAAATGTTAAATTATGGAGATAAGAGGTTTCTGCCCGACAGCGACGGATAGCAATAATGAGTTGATGTGGTTTACTTTAAAACCGTTTTGTCCCGACCCGACCCTTTGGTGTGGTTTGGGCTTATGCTTGAACCGGACATACCTAATACCTGTAGTGCATAGAATAATGCTGTGAAATTGTTAGGTATACACTTAGTCTCGCGCAGGCAACAGACTGGTCACGCAAGACTAGTCTACTGTATACTAAAAAAATAAAAATATAAATTTTGCTTCACAGTGTAGAATGGGTACAGTTCAAACGAAGGTACAGGTCAATATAAAAACTGCTACGAGGATAATTGAAGTTGGTACAACGCATGTTCAGGAGGAAGACCACGCTTACAAGCTAAGATCGTTGGCCTCCTCTGCCACCATGCCACGCTAACTCTATCCCTAGCCTCAGGTACCAAGCTCAATCATCTACACCATTTACCTGCCATGGTTACCAATGCCAGCTCCACCCTCACCACTCACCGAGACCTCACTGCCATGGCAACCACCAGCTCTCTGCCCTATCGCCGCCCCCGCTGCATCAAGGGAAGAGTATATATGCCAGCCTGTTCCACCAGCCACTCGTGCATCGTATCTCGTACGTCTCGTACTACAAAGCACACGCTTCTAAAGCAAAACCAGCGAAATGGATAGCATTAATCTTTTTCCCTCCGATGACGAATTCCCCTTCCCGGACTCGCCTGAAACGCCAATCCTCCAGAGGCTTCTGGCGACCGGCGTGTTGCCTCGGTCAGCTCCCGGTCACATCTCCGTATCGACGGCAACCCGGGCACCGCAGGCAACCCGGCGGGTAGCCGCCTCCGCGTCCAGCAACCTCGGCTCCAGAACGGGCCAACGGCTCCGCCAACTCCCCCCGCTCCCTCCGCCTCACCAACGCCGGGCACACAGCGATCTTCCACCTCCACCTCCTCCTCGTCGTGAGTCCACCCGAACGCGCGCCGTCTCAGGTCCGCCGTCCTCTTCAACGAGGCCGGCCATGCCACCGCCGAACGAGTGGACAGTCGCCGGGCTCAAAAGAGCGCAGAACACTAAACAAGGGGCAACTGTTTAATTTGTTAGCCCAGTGCTCATCTCCAGCCCTTCCGGCAACATCCGCGTTGCTGCACGACGACGTCACACAGGGTCCTTCCCGACGCGACGACCAGAGAGAGGACTCATCGCTGCCTGTCCAGAATCACCGAGGTGAGCAAACCATTGCAAACGATGATTACTTTAATCAATGTTTCATCGTACCAAATAATTCCACAACTGGACAACCACCTCTACCTGTACCCCCAGGCCAGACCGTGCACAGCCGCCTCGGACCCTATACCACGCAGTCCAGGCGTGTCATGCCTCCCCCCCAGCATACCTCCCCCCCTGTGCCTGCTCCCTTCCTCCCCCCTTCCCCCCCCTCCCCCCTCCCCCCCTTCCCCCCCAAGCCTCCCTCGGAATCCCTCCTTCCCTCCTCCCTACATCCCTGTCTCTGCAGGCTGCACTGTCATCCCACCCCCCTGCACACTCATCCCTCTCCCCCCCAGCCCTCCCCCTCCCCCCCTCAGTCCCTCAGGCCGCTAGCCAGCCCTGCGCTCACGGGCCACCAACCCAAGCTGGCTAGCACCTCCCCCACCTGCGGGTGCCCAGTATCCCTCGAGCACCCTCCCCCCCCAGCCATGATCAGTAGACTGCGGGGGGTTCTCAATAACCCTCCGCGACCTCACATCCTCCTCATCAACCCACTCCCCCCTCACTCACACAGAATTCACCCTGGCTTTTTCTATATTCCGCAAGGTCATTTGCGCTCAGTTCCCAAACAGGAGGCTAGAACTAGACCACTATTTGTGCACAGACCTCGCAGCGCGCTTCGGCGGCTCTCTATTTTACAAATACCACAGGCAATTTGCAGCCAGAGCAGCAGCCCGCCTCCAGCAGTGGAACCAGACCACATACTGGGGCGCCCTCGACATCGAGCTATACTGCCGGCTCTTCGCCGGTAGCGCCGCTCTCACCTGCTCCGTCTGCGGCTGCCCCTCCCACTCCACCACCGAGTGCGTCCTCTCAGCCTCCAAACCTTCATCCAGACCCACCCCAGCTCCCTCTCACCCATTTCACTCCCAGCCAGCCCCCGACAAGCAGCCAAAACCCCGCCCCTCTGGCCCGACCGCCTTCCCCTCCTCCTCTCAAGCCGTGGACAAGCGGGGCAGGAAAATCATGTTCATTGGCTCCAGAATGCTGTGCAATAACTTTAATGATAAGGGGTGCATGGTTAGCCACTGCAAATGCTCCACGTATGCTCCTACTGCGGCGGAGCACACACCCAGCCCACCTGCCCCCACAACCCCACCAAACCAGCCAGCAGCTGACTGATAAAACACCTGGCCACCCCCGTCAACATCCCCGCCCTAGCCAAAGCGCTAACTCACCATCCCGACACCCCATTCATCCTTTTTTTCATCGACGGACTCATAAACGGATTTTCACCAGGCATTTTCTCACTCCCCGTCATATCCCATTCCTGCAAGAACCTCCAGTCCGCCCTATCAGAACCCGACATCGTCACCTCCCTACTAGAGAAAGAAATACACCAAGGATTCATGATAGAACCATTCGATTCCCCCCCGTTCCCCTCATACCGAATCAGCCCCCTGGGCGTGGCAACCAGGAAATACTCAGGAAAGAAACGACTCATCATTGACCTATCCGCCCCACACGGTTCATCCATCCCCAGCATTAACAGCCTCATCCCCAGCGCCGACTACTCCCTCAAATACTCAACCATAGACCACGCCATCACCCTCATTCGACTCGCCGGGCGTGGTGCCTGGCTGTCAAAAGCCGACATCACGTCGGCATTCAAAGTCCTCCCACTACACCCAGACTCATTGCACCTTTTTGGCGTTCACTGGAACAATACATTTTATTTCGGTTGCAAAAGCTCCCCCAGACTATTTAACAACCTCTCAGAACTCCTCTGCTGGATAATGCTCAATAACGACCACATCCCCCACCTAGTCCACCTCCTGGATGATTTCCTCACCATCGACCCCCCATCAGCCCCCCCCGCCCGCAGCCTAACGTGCCTAAAAACCACGTTTGCGGCGCTCGGCATCCCCCTCGCTGAGGAAAAAACAATGGGTCCCCTGATGAAAATTGAGTTCCTGGGCATCGATCTGGATTCTGTCACATTCCAAGCCTCACTACCCCCAGAAAAGTTAGACCGCATCTCACTACTCATCTCCAACTTCCTCGAAATCCCGTCATGCACAAAACAACAACTCCTACAGCTCCTAGGCCATCTCAACTACGCCACCGGAATCATCCCACAAGGCCGTTCATTCATTTCCCACCTCCTCCACCTCGCCGCATCCGCCCCGTCACTTCACCACCACGTCAGCCTAGATCTGCCATGCCGCATAGAGCTCAGGCTCTGGCACCTCCTGCTGTCCAACTGGAACGGCGTGACATTTTTCATCAATGACTTCCTCTCCTCTCCCGAAGACCTGGACCTATACACCGATGCGGCACCCTCCGTCGGTTTCGGAGGGTATCACAGAGGGAGGTGGTTCGCAGAGAAGTGGCCAGAAGAGCTATTTTCACCACACTTTTCCTCTGCTCACTCCTCAGCCCTCTTTGAGATGTACCCCGTCATAGTCGCGGCCTCTCTTTGGGGTCACGAATGGACCAGCCGCTCAGTCCTCATACACTCCGACAACCAAGCCACCGACCAAATCATTAACAAAGGTCGCTCCCCTTCACTACCCCTCATGGCGCTCCTCAGACGACTCACATGGATCTCAGTCACCCACAATTTCCTCATCCAAGCAGCCCACGTCCCCGGTCATCACAACGCAATAGCAGATTCACTTTCCCGCTTTTCATTCCAGAAATTCAGGCTATTGGCCCCATCCGCAGACCTCCACCCGACTCCAGCTCCTTCGTTTTCACAGATGACCTTCCCCTAGACCATCCACTCTACAACCTCCGGACCATCTCCAGAAACCTCATACTCCAAGGTATTTCCCCATCCACACTCTCCTCCTACTGGACAGCCTGGCGCTCTTTCCAGTCATTTCACTCTACCTTCGGCCTACATTTCCCTTCTCTGGACCTCATCACCCTCACCTCCTACATCAGCCACTGCCATTCATCACGGGCCATGCTTCCCTGCACCATCCGAGTCTACATATCAGGTATCAATTTAATTTCCAAACTCATAACAGGAGCCCCTCACCCTTTCTCCCAGCACGCACACGTCACACTGCTCCTTAAGAGCCTGAAACGGAAGGAGCCTCACAACCCTCCTCTCCGCCAACCTATCACCTACGACATCCTCTCGGGATGCATCAATACACTCCGCTCCGGATATTCAAGCCCTTCCACAGATTCCACCCTGGAAGCCATGTTCCTCCTAGCTTTTTTTGGTTTCCTCAGGTGCTCTGAATTCACTACACCTAACTCCACATTCATCCACAATAAACACCCCTGTTTATCCGATCTGAGCATCATAGATTCCACCACCATCATGTTCACTCTAAAATACAGCAAAACGGACCAATATGGCAAAACGACACCCTTCTACCTGTTCAAACTCGACTCACATCTCAGCCCATACGAACCCCTAACCCGTCACCTCCGTGCTAGGCTCTCCTCCCATGCCTCTCCTCTCGATCCTCTGTTCACTACAGATTCCGGCTCCATAGCCACCAGCCACCAGGCACTCTACCACCTCCGCCAGATCCTGACCAAGGCCGGATACTCCGCATCCGACTTCTCCGGCCACTCATTCCGGATCGGCGCCACCTCCACAGCCTCCAGACAAGGTATAACCGACCACACAGTCCAACTCCTTGGGTGCTGGTCTTCACAACCATGCTTACATACGAACGAGCGTCCAGGACCTCAGAGCCGCCCACGGCTCCCTGGTCCAGCAAACGCTCCATAATTGATCCCCAATCATCCGATCCATTTTGGGGTCTCGTATTGGGGGCGTGTCCGTACACGACCAGAAGGACGCCCCGCTACTCAGACCCTATGCCAAATACTCAGGGTATCCTACCCCCCCCCCCCCCCCCCCCCCCCCCCCCCGGAACCGGGCCTTCGACACCCCCTCCCCCCACAGGGCTACGCCCTATCATCCTCCACTTCCCTCCCAGGGGCCTAGTCTCACTAACATCCTCCTCCCCCTCACTCCCTCAAGATTCCCTCTGTAGCTCCAAATCATCCCCTCATCCTCACTCCCCCTCCCCACCCCCTCCTTTCACTCATTCATCCGGCCCCTCGGAAACCTCCTACATCCTCACACCCCCTACCCTTCCCCTCTTCCCAACCCGACATCCTCCTCCCTTCCCGAACGGGACTCAAACAGTCAAGGCCCTCCAATGCATATCAACTATGCATCAATCTACTCATGCATCATTCCAATGCATCATTCATTCAATGCATCTCATTCCTATGCATCATTCCTTCTCATGTTCCACCTTTTCTAAATAAATGCTAAACCATGTTAAACGATGTTCGATTGTGTGTGTGGTCTGTACTAGTGAAAACCTGAAAAAGACATATTTACATCAGGGTCCTCCATCTTCAATTAATCGGAACATTTAAAGACGTACAGATATATGCCTGTATACATTTATATGAAGAAAGGATATCATTATACAGTTAAAGAAAGTGAAAATCATGTAGCCTATGGACAAAAGGGGGGTGAATTGAATTGCAGCCGTCTTGAGAGTGTTTTTGTTTTTTTTCCTAAAATTTTTATCCCACGATTTTGTAACCCATTTTTCACCCCTGTGTCAATTATCTAATGTG
The DNA here is from genome assembly GCF_964188405.1 of Protomyctophum parallelum. NCBI lineage: Eukaryota > Metazoa > Chordata > Actinopteri > Myctophiformes > Myctophidae > Protomyctophum > Protomyctophum parallelum. The sequence goes on from NC_139711.1 coordinate 27,746,521, forward strand.
ATCCTCTACACACCCTCCGCCAACCTGGGGAGAGCAACGAACTTGAACTCATGCTGCCTGAGTGTCCAAGTTGCTCCTTTACACCTGACAGGGGGTTTCCCTGGTTGGACGTAGCACGTGGAAGGAACACGTTATTCCAACCAGTTCCTTTCCCCTCCATCAGGCGCCCCGGCTGGCCAGGGAGAGGCAGTTTAGAGACCAGGATTACTGCATGTTTTTGTGAGGGTACCTACCCTAGGGGACACGGGGAGAACATGCAAACTCCACACAGAAAGGCCCTTTCGCCAACCCCGCCTTCGGGTATGGGCACTGATGACGTGGAGGAGGAAACACGCCGCCAGCACCCACAGCGTCCCGAGCGGGAATCGAATCCAGGACCTTCTTTGAGAGTGGTTTTGAAGGAGTCTAGGCATTCACATTTCTTAATGGCTGTTATAGGGCGTTCCCTATTTTAGTTATTTTATTTTAGGACTTTGTTGACATTAAGGAAGTATTTTGATAGGTACATCGGTACATTTGACATGGTATACATTAGGTGGCATTCACACCAGCTGATATACTGCGATTAAAATGAATCCTGCTGCGTATTGTCAGAAAGTGTGCTTCGTTTGGGCAGGTGTGAAGGCTCATTTGAAGTCTGGTGCGGATTAAACTATTTTGCTTCGCTTCCAAGCGCACCTGACTTTGATTCAATGCAGGTGTGAATGCAATCTGCATCAAATAAAGCAAACAATCAGGCAGATGAATGAGGAGTAAAGAGAGACGGAGAAGGCATATTATGCAGCACAAAGGTGTCCCGTTACCGTGGATATCGAAATATGGTCATTAATAACAATAATAATAATAATAATATACCTTAGAGGTGTTGTGTGGAAACAATAAAAAAGTCCCCCCCCCCCCATTCTGTGTTTCCTAGAAAAATCATTAATAAAAAAATCATTAACATGGTGAATCACATCTTGATGACATAATCAAGATGTTAATGATTTTTTTCAGACCTCCAGTTCTAGGAAACACAGAATAGCTTAACTTTTTTTTTTATTGTTTCTACACAACAGCTCTAAGGTATATTAATGACATAGTAAAATGTTGAAAATGAGTGGAATGCCCCTTTAAGGAAACACATACTGTACAAACACTGCAGTGTAGGCTGCAGAATAGTCAGTCAGTCAGTCAGTCAGTCCGTCCGTCCGTTAACATTTTAATTAAGTTATAAGCCAAATAGAATTACAGGGAATGATGAAGCCCCCCATGCAGGGGGATCTAGAAACAGAGCCTACAGGTGGATGCTGGGGAGGCGGTGGGATTTGCAAAACCTTCATGAGCAGCAGGTTAGCAGCAAGCGAGGAAGGGAGACATCAGCAGCAGCAGCGGCGCCGCAGGTCCACACAGCAGGAGAGAAGGCAGGAATGAGCAGGTAGGCAGAGAGGTTTAAATAGCCGCTCTGATCAGGTAAAGAGTGCATGAGACTAGTCACCTGATCATGATAGGCGCACTCACGAGTTGTCTGCCTGAACTAGTTATGCAGGCTTCGCATCATATATGGAGATTTAAGGGTTTGAGGTTTGAGGTCAGATGTTGCTGGCCAATATTGATGACATCAGGGATATCCAGTTAATTGTGACAGCAGATCGCATTTACTATAATACATCAGATGTCATATGTCACGAGACATGGGCACCATTGTATGGGGGCTTTCTCATGTACAGTATGGGGATTTTGAGTGATACTGACTGACTAACTGACTGACTGACGGGAATTGCACGTTTTCAGTAAATGCGACCTGCAAAAGTATTGGCATCAAAATATAGTCCTACTTACAGTACCAAAGCAGAACTTTTTAAAATATGTATAGTCTTGATAGCTATGAATGCTGTGAGCATGTAGATCTGTAGCTATTTTGGAATAGTGTAAAATAATAGGGCTTAATTTGTTAATTCACAATTCACATGTGTTGTTTTCTAAATCTGCAAAGTAGAAACTAAAACTTAAAAAATTGAGGAGTAAAAAGTATAATATTTGCCTAGAAGTAGAAGTACTTACAAATGGACCTGCTTGGGTAAAGTAAAAACAAGTACCTCAAAATTGGACAATAACTTGAACCCCATCAAGCGTATTGTGGGGAAAGGTTTCACAGACAATTCGACAAGACTTGTGACCTTGTTTGTCTTGGCCATTTTCAGCGATAGCTTTCCCCACAACAACAGACAACAGTACAGCACATGAGAAAATGTTCTTAGTTACTTTCCAGCGTCTCTGGTGGAAGCGTCTATAGGAAGTGTGTGATATGTGAGCCACAGCGGTGTCATTATGCCTTACAAAGCAACGTCTTCCAGCTCTCTCTCTCTGTGGGCGTGGGTGTGTGTGTGTGTGTGTGTGTGTGTGTGTGTGCGTGTGTGTGTGTGTGTGTGTGTGTGTGTGTGTGTGTGTGTGTGTGTGTGTGTGTGTGTGTGTGTGTGTGTGTGTGTGTGTGTGTGTGTGTGTGTGTGTGCGTGCGTGCGTGTGTGCGTACGTACGTACGTGCGTGTGTGTGTATATATAGATACACACACACACGTTGCTATCGGAGGAATACTCATACTGTAACTCCATTTTTGAGGTGCTATTGATTGTTTCAAAAAACATTGAACCAATGGAAAGTAGTAAGTGTCCGTGCTTTGGACAAAACCTCTTAACTCCATTGGACCCTCAAAATGTCTGCTAGAGCAACTAACTCCACCACGTCTCCGCCTCTCATGGAAGTAAGTGACAATATATAAAGTCACAACACCAACTTTGATGAGGCTGTATTGCTTTGTTTTAAAAATATAAGGTTTTCTTTATTTCCGAAAATGGTACATTTTTCATTTCCTGAAAAAATGTGGAGTTATTAATACAACAATGTTTCGCCCCTCTGGGCTTTCTCCCGGAGGGCGAAACGTTGTTTATTTAGGTTGAAATAAAAAAGACGGGGAGCTGAACTATATCGTGTGTCAACATTCCACAATGCTAAGATGACCCTAAGGGATTTTCAATGCAAAAAATATATATTGTGTGACTCAGACAACGGTGTCAGGACATCGATACTCTATTGTAACAAAAAATATTAATAGTAATCTTTAAAAAATACAATATCTTTAAAGGGATACTTCACCCCTTTTGCAACCAGATCTCATATTAATCATGCTTGGGAGACAAGAACTTTCCTGGGGTTTGTATGTGGGTATAGTGTTTTTTGATATTTTAATATTTCTAAAAACCCGGTTTTGAAGCAGTGCACAGCCGAAAACGTGCGCGGCTCTTTTGATAGTGTGGCAGCACCTTAAGACAGCCCTCCCCCTATCCACAAGGAGGAGCAGTGCACCAAAGCATTATGGGAATTGTATCCCAGGAAGGAAGTGAGCCCAGTGTCCATGACATTATGGACACTTTGAAATACTAAAATGTCTAAAAACCCATATTACCCGCATAAAACCCCCAGGGAAGTGTTTCTTGTCTCCCAAACATCATTAAAATAAGATCTGGTTGAAAAGGGGTGAAGTGTCCTTTTAACTCATGACCCTTACGGGTACATCTGGTTCAAATTGTACACTCTCAGGGTTACAAATGATGGCATTTACACCAAGCATTTCACAGTGCTCACACTCGGATTGACAGCCATTAAATCTCCATTTTGCTCCCAAGACAAAATCCATTATTCCATTAGTGTTAACCCTCCGCTAATGCCTTGCCGCAGATCGAATCATTCTCTAGGTGCACTTGAAATATGCATAAATGTAATATGCATAATGGTGAATTGTCCCGTAAGCCGCGTTCCATAAATATTTATGGCAAACACACAAGGGCCGTACAAAGAAGAAGAGATTCTTGTGAAATAAGGTTGATAACAGATTCCTTAGATTTCATTTCTGAAATATACGTCTCCAGCAATGTCTCATAGGGTGATATCTATCTATATATATATATATATATATATATATATATATATATATATATATTCATCGACTTGGTTGTTACCGTGAAGGAGCCAGAAGTCCTTGGAATGCGGTTGCATTAACATATTGTAGATATGGATTATCTGAATATTTCAGACGGAGTAAAAAAAAGAAATGGAATGTTCTTTTATCTGCAGTCGAACAGGCTCAGTAATGATAATAATTGTTGCGGTCGGAAAGCAACCTTGTACAGTATCTTCCGTATTGCAAGTTTTATATTTTATTTATTATCTTTGTATAAATTGGCAGAAAATACTTTGTGGAACGAGAGGCGGTCATGCAATTTTTTTTACAATGTTGTGGCATTAACATATTTATAAAATGAATACACATGCAGTTCAAATAATCAGAGATTGAAGGTTTCTGCCCGCTGCAACAAAATCTAACAATACGTTTTTGGTGATTAAGCTCATAGATTTAGAGAACAGGTTGTTCAGACTACGGTGAAAGGTGTGTGTGTGTGTGTGTGTGTGTGTGTGTGTGTGTGTGTTTGTGCTGTGCCTGCATCTATCTGTATGTGCGTGCATGCATGTGTTGGTGCTGGTGTGCATGTGTTTCTGCATGTGTCATGTGTCATAGAGTATTAAAAGGATAGAGACTGATCTGGCGCGAAGCTCCGCCCCCTCCGCTATTCATGTCAGTGGAAGTTGCTCATTGGCGTTTTGAAGCCGCCGGAGGGACCGTCTATTTTCGCCTTTTTAGGCGCATTTCCGCATTTGACCTCCAAGATTTGGAGGTCAAATGCGGAAGTGCAACCAAGCGCTCAATGTTAAAGCCCAGCTGCACGGAATGAATCCACGGGTCCGCCTGCAGTCCTTCCTCTTACCACTAGGGCCCAGCGCTTCAACATTGGAGTGCCTAGCTGGCCCCTTGGTCGACATCCCCCCACTTCCGCACTCCAGGAATGAGGAAGTGCCGTTGAGCCACAAGAGGCACCGCTGATCGAGCCGTCACCGAGCCCGGCGTTGGCCGGGCGTTGCTCCAGCCACTTCAGCCGACCCAGGCGACTTTCCAGTTAATACCATGAATCATATCCATATCAGTCAACATGTGATGTTGCGGGCACCGTTTGCTGTTTGGTCACATCTTTTCAAAGAGGCCCCTGTTTTCCTGTCTTGGGAGCGACAATGTGATGGTGTGTACACACTTGTTGTTGTTGTTGTTGTTGTTGTTGTTGTTGTTGTGTTTGACCAAATGCCACACAGTACGTCATGGCTTCATAGCTCGCACGCAGTGGGTGGGGACCCATTTCATGGTCACATGTACATACAGATGGACGGACGGACCAAACGATATAGATAGATAAGGATATGGGTGCAGTAGCACTGCTGCAGAGTGGGGTATAAATCTGTGGCTGCAGTCAAGATGCAAGCAGCATGCTCTGATTTGCTACTCCCACCAATTGGCACACATCCAGAGAGAGAGAGAGAGAGAGAGAGAGCTGCATGTGTGTGTGCGTGTGCCTACAATCACGTAGCTGATGCCTGCATGTGCATGCAACCCTGCTGTTTGCATGAGCGTCAACTACACATTGCTGCACATTTCTGCATTTTCTGAGAGAGAGAGACACCTCCAGACACTGTCTAGTTTCTTTATCAGGGTGTTGTGTGTGTAAGGATTACTGAGTTATTGCACGTCTGTATGAGAACAGTTTTATTCCGAACTCCCTGGCTCGCGGTGAGACAATAAACTGCTGAGTAAATTAAAATGGAGTGAACCAAAGTGGCCTAAAACTACACTTTATTAGATGGAGATGCACATTACATCAAACAACAAAGATTGGCTACGACACACTGTTTAAGAATGACAACTTTTTTGCAATCCAATTATAGGTATACAGTACAATGCTGTCACCGGTAAATAATAAAATAAATAAATGATGAATATATATATATATATATATATATATATACACCTACATACACATGTTCACAAAAAAAACACAGTTAGAATGTGGAGATAAGAGGTTTCTGCCCTACATTGACAATAAATAAAAAGGTGCCACCCAGGTTTACAGCCACATCCCATAATTTCACTGTGATAAAGTGTTTTTTGACTGGGGGGTCATATTTTGACAGCAGGAATTGCCTGACCCCCCAGTATTAGGATGTTGATATTCATTCATCAGCCAACACTCCCCACTGACAGGTAGTACCCCCCCCCCCCCCCCCCCCCAGAGAGGATGTATAGGGCCTTAGTGCTACTCAGTGCAAACACAGCAGCAAGATTTGTGAGTTGCTGTGATAGGAGAAGGATATCAAATGGAACACAACCACCCTAAAGACTAATCATTGTGTATATGCCTGCACTATACCTGCATTGATTGACCTTGGTACATAGAATTTGATCTATTGAAGATTCTTACCTTCAAATGTACATCATTTTTGTTTTGATTGTATTGCTGTATTGTTGTATTGTTCTTTCTGCTTTGGCAATGTAAACGTATGTTTTCTCATGCCAATAAAGCCCTTTGAATTGAATTGAATTGCTACTCCTCCTCCCAGCTAACACTCCCCACTGACAGGTAGTTACCCCCCTATTTATTTACATCAAAATGGCATGTGAGCTCAAACCATCTTGTATTCATCCTTAGGACCCCAAATCACACCTTGGAAAGCATGAGTGTCTATTTCAAACACTCGATTTAACCCAAATCCCCTGTCTGGTTTTGCGATAGCTTCACCAGTAGCAAGCTCGAAACGGACACGTTTCAAGCTTGCAGATCTGCAATTTTTTTCTACTTTGGAATTTGAATCCTGTAAGGTAACAGATTTGGACACATGAGGTTTCTTTCCGGCAGACGATAATGTTGATCACCGCATTTCATTATTGGGCTTTTTTTCTTTTTCCGGTCCTTTTTTTGTAGTTAATACAAAGCACTTTATACTGTATGTGGGACTAAATAATTGGTCAGAATCTGTGTATCACTCTTCCATTGGAATGAATCGAATCACCACCTACTTCTAGTGTCCTGAAGAGGTGAGTGTTGTCAACAAACCATGCAAATGATCCACGACCGTTAATAAGAGATATGCTATTTTCAAAACATTTAGTCCTACAGTACATGTTATACATTTGAAATCGTGTTAAACAGGAAATTCTGCGGTTCTTTCTACTTTTGGTACTTTATGCTAAGTAGGCTACATTTTGATACCAATTCAATTGTGCTTTTACTAAGTACATTTTGAATTCCAGACTTTTATTTGTGATGATAATCAATCAATCAATCAATAGAAAATGTTAACTGCCCCAGTCCGGGTTTTCTTCAAATGGCAAGTTAACATTATTGCCATTTAAAAATAAATGAACAAATAAATAAAATAAAAACATTACTGTGTTTGTGATGGTCTATATATATATATATATATATATATATATAATCAACTTTACATTAAAAGAGTGACTAAGTTTGAAAGCTGTTTCAGCATACAATGTAAGTCAATGAGGAGCGTATTTGAGTTCATGCAGCATAGACTGTGATTCTGTTAACCCTAGACGAGAGCGTCTGCTCAAACGCCTACATTGTGCAAACTGTAATTAGCTGCTCGCCTCCCTCTTCTACTCTGCAAGCCAAACTCAATCAAATGGCATGAGATGTTTTGGCACCGGCACCATGCGTGCAGCTGGGAGGTGACTGCACTGCCTGCTGGCTCTGTTCGCACAGTCATCCACCTACTCTGCTCGTCTTGCTGCCCTATTCATGTTGCTCTCTGTGTTAGTGTGCGTGCGCATGGGCAATTCCATTCACCTCTTAACCCATCAAAGCCGGAAAAGCATTTTTGCCATTTTATATTGTAGCTATGTGAATGTGTGTCGTCATATTTAAAAAATAGCACACCTATAAGCTCAGTGTGGTCTTCTATTTCTTATACAGCTCATTCTAAAAAATATATATTGTGCAAAAGTAAATTTTCTTCCGCAATATAATTCAAAAAGTGCAACTTTCATAAAAGGCCTAATCAATAGAGTAGAATATTGTCATGAATTGGCTCACATCATGAAAAAAAGGGAGACGACACACAGGATTAAACTTAACATTATTTTGGACAGTATGTGCGAGTGCAGAAAGCAACTGAACTGAAACTACTTCAAACAAGCATAAGCAAACAGGCAGTGTGACCTGTGCAGAGGAGAGAGAGCGGATGGTCTCAGCCAGCCTGCTTTTATACCCATGGGGGACCAGGTGTGTCAATCCCCAAGACACACCTCAGCAGGCTGGCACTCTCGTCCTACGTATGAAGTCGTATGTCTCACACCATCCTCTTATACAACGTAGATTCTCTGTGGGGTTCAGGTCAGGCCAGTTGGCTGGTCAGTTACATTACAGCACATTAATAACATGGTCATTACACCAATTACTAGTTTTGGCTCTGTGGGCAGGTGTCAAGTGCTGCTGGAAATGGAAATCATGATCCATGAAGCTTGTTCACATACGGAAGCACACAGTGCTGTAAAATATCATAATAGATGGTTGTGTTGACTCTGGAATTGATAAAACACAGTGATGATTTGGGGCAATGTTATGTGCAAACTTCACACTGAAGTCAACACAGCCATCTACCAGGATATATTCTGTATGTTGACAAGCTTTATGGATATATATGCAGATTTTCCTTTCCAACTGGATTTGGCACCTGCCTGCAGTGCCAAAATGACTAGTAATTGGTGTATTGACAATGGTATTACTGCGCTTAATTGACCATCAACTGGCCTGTTCTGCAACCCACAGAGAATCTAGGTTGTATTGTCAAGAGGAAGGTATACAATACAAATGTACTTAAAGAAAACCTGGGGTTCCATAAGACCTCAACAGTGCCATAGGCTGATCACCTCCATGCCCCATTGATGAAATAATGTGTTCATAAGTAGCCCGGACCAAGTATTGACTGCATACATTAATATTCTTTTCAGATGGTCAACAGTTCTGGATAAAAACAAAAAGATTTAGTGGTCTCGTAAAATATTCTAATATTTTGACTTTTTTGAGCTGTATGCCATAATCATCTAGATTAAAACAAAAAAAGGTTTTAAATACTATGAGCATGAGCAATTCATTTATAATATATGAAAGTTTCACTTCATGAATATTATACTACGGAAGAAAAATTTACTTTTGCAAAATATAGAAAGAGCATATTTAAAGGTTGGTCGTTGGAAACAAATATTTTGGGATGGGGGTCCACACTCAGCACCACAGCACAGCCAAATACATATAGCGGGGGGCGGACTTGTAAGTCCGCCCCCCGCTAATATAATTTGAGGTCCTTGACATGAAAATTTTGAGAACCAGCTAGTGTGTGACCTAGTAGTCACCACCCAGGGATAGGAAGGACAAAGAAACAGCAACTTTCTTCAGTAGAACAGTTTAATCCTCCTCGGTCAGAGCAAACTACGTCAAATAAATATTCTAGAGCCAACAACTGGAGCCGAACAGTGGCGTGCACAGATAGACACTAGGGGGTGCTAGAGCAATGTGCCCTTTTGAGAGAAAAAAAAAGGGTGGGAACCCCTTTTGGTGTTAGCATTATGTTATGCTTTAGCTATTGAAAAATAGCAGATCTACAAGCTCATAGCGCGCCACCGAGTGGCACGCTACAAGCTTGTAGGTCTGCTATTTTTGAAAAATCGAAGAACGACTGACATAGAAACATAGCTTTTTCAGAAAACTGTGGGGATGTAGAAGACATTTTTGGAATCTGATCTCAGGTCAGAATGGGTTAAGGCAACCGGCCGGTTCCACGTGCTAGGTGCCCTTTTTTCACTTGAGCACCTGCCCCTCTAAATGTCTGTGCACGCCACTGGAGCCGAAACAGAATAACAATGGGTCACCGAGTTACCATTAACATAAATGCAACAACTTTAAATAAACAGTCACCGTGTGACATTAAACATTAGCAGTAACAGGCTGAGGACTTGTCTGGAACTCTGTCTGGACCCAGCCTCTCACTGCAACAAAAAACAGCACATTATCTTCCTTATATACACAGCACCTGTCCTTCATTTAATTAATATAATGTGCTGCAGGTGCGCCTGTGAGCTGACAGAGCCAGATCTGTCACCCCACTCACATGCAGACAGCACCTAGATCACGCCCCCCTGCCAAGCAGTGATTTATAGCAACATAGGGTTTCCAGAAAATGTTTATGATGTTAAGACATTTGTAGAATCGGCCTCACATCTTAATGTGTTAAAATCTCCTGCATATATTGTCAATGTTGGGTGGAAATATTGCATGTCAAAGACCAAAACCATTACTTTTCAGGAAACTGAAGAAAGGGCGAAAAAGTGTCCCAAATAGGTTGGGTATAAACATATCAATATTTATTCATGACAAACAATGGTTTCTATAGTCCACTAGTATCCGGACTTGTTCATTCAGACAGGACTCTATTCTATTTGATGTGTAGGAGGTGGTATTCAGACGGTATACTATTTGATGTGTGGGAGGCGGTATTCAGGCAAGAGCCTACTACTCTATTTGATGAATGAGTATTCCGATGGTACTACTCTAGTTGATGTGTGTGTGCAGACTGTGTGGAACAGAACATTCTGCATAATGAGTAGGCCTATATTCTATACAGTATATCGATGCCACTACTTTTACTCAAGTACATTTAGATTACCAGGCTTTTACTTAGAGTAGAGTATTTAGACATTTATATGTGAGTGTAAAAAAAAATCACTGTGAGTACTTCTTAGTGAGAGTAAATGGTGCATTTATATAGCGCCTTTATCCAAGGCGCTTTACAGAGATTGTGCATTACATTCACCCATTCACACACACATTCATACACCGATGGCAGCGGAAACCATGCAAGGCACCAACTAGCACATCGGGAGCAATTAGGGGTTCAGTGTCTTGCTCAAGGACACTTCGACAGTAACTCTGGGGGAGCCCGGGTTCGAACTGGCAACCTTACGGTTACCATCCAGGCACTCTACCCTGAGCCACCGGCACTCTACCCCTGAGCCACCGCCACCCTCCAGAGTAGAATTCTTCCTATAATGCAGTAGACACTGCTGGCCTAATGGCCTGAGAAATAGACGTGTCATGTCACAACACATCTTCTGCAGACCGGATGGGCAAATGTGGACAAAACAAGTAGAAATGTTCTCGTCTCACTGGTGGAGAGGAACTACGTACATACAGTATGTACTCAAATACTGCGCTCAACCCCTAAAACCCCAGCATCAAGCTTTCGCTGAACATTTTCAGCTTTCCCCACAATAACATAAAACAGAAAATACAGCCCTGAGCCCTGAGGCACACCGGGGTTTAAGTGGTTGAAGCATCACTATATAACTTTTGTTCAATGAATACATTTTAATTTAGTCCAATCTGTATGGTAAAGTTCGCATAGCCGACTCAGTCCATTCGAGTTGCGGCCCGATATGCCCAGAATCATGTTCTAGCCAAGCGAGAGTGTTTGCCCCGACTGCCACATAAGTGGCTACTGGCAAATCACGACGCGTCCTTGCACAAGTGCACTGGCCAATCACAGCGCGTCCTTACTCAAACGCGAAGAGGATTCCATGCTCGCTGTATCACCTAGACACAGGATCTGACTTGATGGTCAATATTCAATTTACCCCCTGAGCAAGCTGGCAGGCTCTATTAATTCAATGATGCACATTTGATCAATGTCAGTTCCTTGTGCAGGAAACTGCATTCAAATCCAGACCGGGGTAGAATAGGAAAGTTCTAACAAAAACTAGACTAAAACATTTCTGATGACTAAAGTATGACAACTTTTTTACTCAGCTACAATTATTTGAATGCTTTTGTTACTACAGTAGTTGCTTTGCAGAATTTCCGCAATTTAGAATTTTTTTTTACTGTATGTGTACGTTGTATGCCGAAGCCTTCGGCATACAACGTAGAAAGAAAGAAAGAAAGAAAGAAAGAAAGAAAGAAAGAAAGAAAGAAAGAAAGAAAGAAACTACAGCTAGAGGCGATCTCTCTATAAGAGGAAAGAAAACAATGGAGAGGGGTGGTGGGAGGGTGGGTGTATGCGTGAGGAGTGGGGGGCGATGGCAGGGGGAGTGTTCACACTGCAGGGCGTGCTAGAAGGAAAAGGCCATGAGGTCACATGAGCATCAGTAAGGGTCCATTCCTCCGGGGAGCGAGGCTATATGCACTGAGCCAAGAGCTCCATGGCAACGCGCCTGCTGGCTTCTCTCTCTGAGATGCTCAGTGGTGGAAAAAAAACCTTATTTTTTTTTACTTGAGTGAAAGAATCAATATACCATTGTTAAAAATATATATACCTCGGCGTGTATATATATATATATATATATATATATATATATATATACTAATAGTAAAGGTCTGTGATTCAAAATGCACTTGAGTAAAAGTACAAACTTTTTGGCAACAAATTATAGGCTACTTAAAAGTAACAAAGGTAAAAAGTAGACAATTTTACAGCATGTCCTATTTTCAAATTGCATGAAATTATTTTGAAAATAGATGCGTTGTGAGCTTGTAGATCTGTTTGTTTGTTTGTTTTTGTTTGTTTGTTTAATTTTTTCAATCAAACAATCAAAATCTATAAGTATAACTAAACGTTTTCAAATCATTGTAGAGGAGTAAAAAAGTACAATATACTGTAGTATAAGTATAATATGCAAATACTCTGGTAAAGTAAAAGTACCTCAAAATTGTACTTTACACTTTACTGGAAATTGGATATGTGAGTGGTCAACAGTGGCCTAGCCTAATGTGTTGGCATATGAGAAAAAAAAAACAGCAGTGCTGTGCCCTGAAGCAAGGCACTGATTGGCACCTTTCACAGAGAAGATTGTGTGCACATCTCAATGCCTATATTCAGGCCAGGTGCTGGATGCCAGGCATCAAGGCAAACATCAAAGAAGAGGAAGAACATCCATTCAGTTTGTAGAGCTCCGAGACTTACTTTATTTTAAGACAACAATTTGGCAATCTGATTGGCACCTTGGCATTCTCTCAATCTGATTGGCACCTTGGCATTCTCTCAATCTGATTGGCACCTTGGCATTCTCTCTTGCAGCCCTCTCTTAAAAAAATACTCACAATGCTTATACATAAGGCTGATGTGGTTAAAATCTGTTCTGTATATTCAACATCATTCATTCATCTACAAAGTAACTAGTAACTAAAGATTTCAAATGACTGTAATGACGAAGAATGGAGAAAATCATGCCATTTAAAAAAAAGAGGGACAAAAAAGAAAATCTAAATTAGGGAGAAAAACAACTTACCCATTAAAGGTATATTCAGTGATTTCACTTAATTCAAATATCACTTATTTTTTTGTTTTGTTGTGATAATCCTCCCTACTATAGAGTGTGCTGACCATATAAGGAGTTCTTCCCTGTCCCCAGTTAACCCCTGAGGGTCAAAAAACCTTAGGTTAGGTGCCCCAGCCTTCATCCAATCAGGATAGAGAGGGGCCTTCCGCCAATCATGATTGAGCTGGGGCGGGCCTTGGTGTGTGTGCTGTTGGCCTGTCGCGTCACGCGTGTCTCCCCACTGTAGTGTGTGCATGTGCACATCTTTTTACCAGGGAGGACCGGGGAGTTTTCCAAATCACCCAAATCACTGAATGATCCTTTAATAGCCTACTCAATGCTGTCAATGTTTGACAATTTCCGTGAAAGTAATAATTTCAAAGAATGTCATAATTTCTGTAACGAAAACTATAATACAGCTGTTAATTAGAAGATTACTGGGACATCACTGCTGGAAGTGTTACACACACGAACAGCGTTGCACACACACACACACACACACACACACACACACACACACACACACACACACACACACACACACACACACACACACACACACACACACACACACACACACACACACACACACACACACTTGAAATTATGTATACGTCTGCATAATCAGAAGTACAGGAATGTGTACAAAGGGCATAAACACTGCTACTGTATGCCAGTGCAGTCAGACAATAGGAGAACAGCCAGTTACAAAGTGCATAGGTGGCAGAACATTGTTGCATACAGTATAGTTGACATACTTGTCAGACACAGCAGACATAAATCATGGGTATAAGGAAACAACACCTCCTCCAAATTGAGTGCCTTCCTATAATGGCTGATACTGAGCAGTACCTTGCTAACTGCTTGGCCCTCCTTTTGGAGAGGCTGGCCATTCCTCCATTTGTAAGCCCCTTGCAACCAACTTGAGTTGGTCTGCTCTAGCTGTTGATATCACAGCACTGTCTGTCTGTCTGTCTGTACCCCTACCTACTTATACCTCTCAAATTCTAAACAAATTATGCTATATTGGCATGACAAGCATTCTCATATTGTCAAAGCATTATGATAGTATGATAAAAATATCCCTCTCTCTCTCTCTCTCTCTCTCTCTCTCTATCTCTGTCTCTACCAACCTCTCTCTTATTCCCACCAGCAGCCCGCCCGCCACGGTCGCCACGGTAACACGCCCAACCTCCATATGTGCGATGCATAATGTAGTCCCCCCGGTAACGGCTTGGATTTGCATGAGTCACCCGTCCGCGCAGGGACGTCATGCAACAGTATAGGCTACCACGCAACAGAGCATAGCAGTGGCCGTGGTTTTCTGGACCCACTGAAAAATCTGCCAGTCGTTTTTCCCATAGATATTTACAAAAATATGTATATCAATTATTTTAAGCCTATATAATCCAGCCATCCAGGATCATGGTGACTCATGACTGTAACGAAGACTCTGACTAGGACGTTGGGCTATATGACATATGACATGTCTAGTATGACAATCCCTATATCTGGGCCGAGCTGACCTATTGCTGATATCAGATAGATGTGGTAGAACTATATATGGATGGATCTAACTGGCTTAGTCATCGTGACAAACGGAGAAATTATATAAAGGGTCGGCTTCAGGGAGAAGTCAGAGGTCGAAGCATCCTGGTTTAAGTTCTAACCGGACACCACTGCGGTGGGTTCTAACCTAAGTAATCACTAATACAGCCTTGATCTATTGCTGATTACTTGGGATAGGACCCCCGCAGTGGTGTCCGATTAGAACTTAAACCAGGAGGCTTCGACTTCCGACTTCTCCGACTATGCTTGTCACGATGACTAAGCCAGTTAGATCTATCCATATATGGTTCTACCACTACTACTATCTATCTGATATCAGCACTAGGTCGGCCCAACGTCCTAGTCAGAGTCTTCGTTACATGACCATAAACCCTTTGATTCAGTGAACAAATAATTATAAAAAATAAATTTTATTAAATGTAGGCTATAGTAGGCTATATCATATAATTCAATATAAAAATGAATCTTCACAGAATCAAAGGTTTTATGGTCATGATTCACAAGTATCCTGCATGGCTTGATTCTAGGTTTAAAATAATATATAGGCCTATACATATTTTTGGAAACCTCTATGGCTAAAATGAATTGGAGAGTTTTCAGTGGGTCCAGAAAACCACTCCCACTGCTATGCTCTATAGTTTTGTGACTTAATGCCCTACTTTTTACAACAGTGAGGATATAATTAATTTATTATCTTCTATCATTTTGAAGGTGAACATGAAAGTGGTTCAGTGTGTAATTTCCAAAATACTGGAAAATATGCATTCCTGTGTGAAAGTAATGTCTGACTGTACCTTGTGCTGTTTACATTTTTGTCTAATAAAGTATTCAATCAATCAATCAATCCAATCAATCAATATAGGTCGTCCACACACACACACACACACACACACACACACACACACACACACACACACACACACACTGTACATACATCACCAAACGTACCTTAGTTACGTCATAAAGAATGGTGGTCCCTGATTAGCCGACGGACAACACCGACATACCCAGGCGATTGCAGTACTTGCACATCTATCTATCTATCTATCTATCTATCTATCTATCTATCTACTGTATCTATAAATGCAGTCTCTGTATGTACGTCTGGGGGTGCATACTTAGTTTAGACTAGTCATTGGTTAGACATGGGTTAAGGTTAGGTTTAGGTGTGCTGCCCCGTGGGAGGTTAGGTTTAGGGTGAGGGTTTGAGATAGGTTGTAGTTGTAGGACTAATGACTGGTCTAACCAATGACTGAAGTACTGCACCCGTACGTCTGTCCGTGTGTAATCCACGTAACTTGGGAACCGTTCGCCCCACCGACTTCAAATTCGACACACACGTTCTACACCCGGTGTCGAGTCGAGCAGACCCACGGTTGTCCAGAACCGCCCTTGTGTTAGGGCCAAAACAAAGATTAATTTCTGTTCATTGTCAATGGCGTTTTTAAAACAAACATTGAACTAAAAACAATCATTAAACCTGTATATAGGAGGGGCTAGCGCCACCCCCAAAAAGTGTGTGTGTGTGTGTGTGTGTGTGTGTGTGTGTGTGTGTGTGTGTGTGTGTGTGTGTGTGTGTGTGTGTGTGTGTGCACACATGCACATGTGTATGCGAGTGTGCATGAGTTTGCTCGTGCACATCATTTGTGGGGATTTGTCGGGATGATCAAGTGAAAACGATGTGCTTCTGGCAAGCTCTTTGCATTTATATATTTACCTCCAGCCTCCTGTAAACCTTTTTTTAAAGGAGAGGCACAGACACCGGCGGCTCGCTGCCTCGCTTCCATGACACTGCTTTGTTGTTCCGCCCGGCGCCCACGCGAAATTAAATAAATAAATAAAAATAAAACGAGCCAAGCAGGCAACAAACACTGTGCGGGTGTTCTGAAAGCAGTCAAAGACTTCTGTTGTCCACAGCAGAACGGGAACTACGCCCATGTCTTTTTACTTAAGTAAAAGTAGCAATACCACTATTCAGAAATGCTCTGTTTCAACTTTCAAGTAAAAAAGACTATTCAAAATCTAATTCAATCTAGTTGTAATGACATCAAATGTACTTAAAGGTTTGATTGATTGATTGATTGAATAGATTATTGAAAATACATTCAAAAGGATACAGACACAAGAATGCCAGCAGGCTTGTTTCCATTGTGGTCCTTTTTGGGTAAAGGGGACATGGAGCAACAATAAAAAACACAGACAAAAAACTAAATAACTTTGTATTTTGCCCTGCCTCCCCTTCCTTTTGGGAAAGTTATAGCCATAGAGTAAGACAGAGTTACGACAACTCTGTTCATTTCATGGGGCCAGTCCAATGGCGGCTCTTCATATAGAGGGCATGCATAAAGTGAATGTCAAATCGAGTGGCAAAGTGAGTGTCAATATAATGTTGTTTAACGTCGTTTAATGCAATCAAATACAACTCTTCTGTTTGGATTCATGGGCTGTCAAGGCCAGAACTTTTTTTTTGCCACTTAGTAGATGTTCCCGCTGAACTTCCGGGTTTGATGATGATGTCACTTATATACCCTCTATTGGGGAAAGCAAAACTAAAACAAAAAAACCACACCCATAGTATAGTCAACAAAACTCCCCAGCCGCGTGGTAGCGCCGCGTCCTGTTGGTGTTGCCGTGCGGCTATGGCGCGCGGCAATACTGTACCGCGGCGGTCGCAGACGGTGTGTCGGGCCTCTAAATGGTCAGTACATGGATTAAAATTAGATCATATTATCAGCCATCCATCTTTTTTATGGAAGCAATCAACTTGAGACTGGAAGGCAAGTTATTCCACTGAACTGCTGTAGAGTATAGGAAAGATGTTTTTTTCCCATATTGGTGTAAAAAGGGCAGGGTTTAAAATGAGTAGGCTACCTCTGGTGCAGTGCCAGTGAGTATTAGCCTGGCTTCTTGACCAGACTCATATCACACTGTCACTGCTGAAGGCAATTTGTTTTTGCCACTGGCAGATTCATGTCTGGCCACTGCAAGGCATATGTGAGTATCTCTAATATTTGAATAGTAGTCACGGAATTATTTGGGTGCTATATTACCAGTGAACTCTAGACATATTTTGAATTGGAATACTCTCCCCTCCACACTGAGCCACCCCAGACTGGTGAAGTGGGCAGGGAGAAGATGACTTCTATAGGATGCAACTTAATTAAGGTTCACTCTATAACCAATGTATTGTGGGAGGTCTGAAGTTTCTTCTTGAGGCTCATAGAAATTACAGTATACCAAGATGTACAGGCATAGTCAAAGTGACATTGTAAAAGAGTCCCAGCCAACGTAAAAAATTATCCAATGTAAAACAGGATAATTAAATGTAAAAATTCGTCAAATGTGTTTTTTATTTTTAATAAACTTCATAGACAGCTTCGTAGACTTGTTTGGAAGCACGACCATCAGTGTTATGTTGTGTTAATTCATATTTTTGAGTTTGCTTGATGAATTCATGATAATGCGTATTTTCATTTTACCACTTAAACCCTCAATACCTACAGTACGTACGTACGCTAAACTTTACCGTTATGGCTCTGTACTTTTGTGCTCTTCTCCCCCTCTACATTATCTCTTCACGGAAAATAGCAGATGTACAAGCTCACAACTTGTTACAGACAAGACGGTGACAGCTACTCTGGAAGAACAGGGCCTTTTTGTGTCATCATCATCTGTATATCAGAACTTGTTTGTAACCACAGTGGGTCGGCCATAACTGAATGGGTGGAAGCAGAAGGTCACATTCCCCGCCCTGGTAAAATTACATGTTTAAGACAGTAGTGTGTTTATTCCTACTTAAAACAACACTACATGTTTAAGACAGTAGTGTGTTTATTCCTACTTAAAACAACATTACATGTTTAAGACAGTAGTGGTCCTACTAACAATAACATTAAATGCTTAAGTAGTATGTTTTAACAGTATAGTGTGTTTAGTCTTACTAACATTACTTTTTTTTTTTCTAACAACATTACATGGTTGTTTAAGACAGTAGTTCTTTATTATTATAAAAAAAGTGTTTTGTTTACAATCTAGAAACAGTAGTTATAATACTAATAAAAGTCTGGTATTCAAGATTTTAAATCTATAAATTCAAAGAAAACAATATTTTGAAATGAGCAGATCTACAAGGTCACAAAGCATTGTTTCACGGCACATTGTGATCTTGTACATGTTCAAAATTGTACTATAGCCTAGCCTACAGTATTTGAGAAAATCTGGGCCTACTTACTGAAGTACTCTGCACATCTCTGTTTTTTTGGCAGGTGTTTGGGTGAATTTCACCCAGCATTAGTGATAGAGGGTACACTAAAAAAATCCCACTCCTATGGGCATGCAGTTGATGCAATTGCCTTCGCCAGGTATGGGTAGACCAAAGCAGAAGTTCCCAACGGACAAGTACAATTTGAAGGCACTTCCGTCCGGAAAGATGTATTAATTGTCCTGGACAAGCCTTAATGTCAAGCCCTGCACATTAAATATATTTGCAACAAATGGACCTGTAAGGGTTCATTTGGTTACATTACACTCATGGAGCTAGACTAAGTAACTCTGAGGATTTAACTGTTTAGGGCTGAGGTTTACACTAATGTAAAAACAGCTGGGTGCACATTTCAGGTCGTGCACCTCTTTTCAGGTCGTGCACACCATTTCAGGGCGTACACACATGCACGCACGCCCGTGTGCACGCACACTACAGTGCAGTATATGTTTATGCCAGTATGCTGTGCGAGTGTGTGGTCTATGTGTGTTATAGTCTGTGTGTTACGTAGTCTGCACACACACACACACACACACACACACACACACACACACACACACACACACACACACACACACACACACACACACTTCTTAAGTGTCCATAAGGCTCATGACAGTCAATGCTAGACTAGTCAGCCTAAATGATGACAGCACAAACAAATCTTTTAAGCCCCTTTTACTGTCCATGGAGTGTCTGACATAGGCTGACATGCACGTGTGTGTGCGTGTGTGTTCGCCTGCCTGCCTGCGTGCGTGAGTGCGTGCGTGGAGAGGGTGTTTGCAGCATTACTCAACATGTCAGAAAGTATTTGTACAATTTAGCCCATTCTAGCTTCAGTGGATTCTGGGTTCCATTTGTTTGGCCACTGGCCACCGAGCCGAGCCTTGCCTTGCCTTTATTTTCAAGTAGCCCCTTTAGTCAGGCTCACAATGAATAAATGGAAAATATGCCCTGATCAGGTTTAAACCAGAAGGAACTACTATATGCATAATCGACTTCAGGAATAACGTCGATTGCCATTGACATGGCGAAGAGCTAATAAAAATAATAAAGCCCAATTTAAAGTCCCCCAAAAACAGCATAATTAATTTGACTCTGGGAGAGTTAAATGGAACAACTGTGCATATTGTCATCTGACCTTGAAACGGCAAAACAAATAGAAAGAAATTAAAATAAATCATAACCACTTAATAGTCCTAGGTGAGATATATCGTTGCCACTAAAAGACATGTGGTTTATCATGTTGTTCGTCTGACATCCAGCAGTGATACAATGTGTGTGATAGCAGTTACAGAAGGGCAGCTGTATACCATTTTAGGGGTATACTCTGATTGTGCATAACCACATAATTCATTGTTGTAAAAAATATTTACTTTGATGCACATTTCTGTTGTTTGTACCTTGGATGGGCATGACCAACATCATAATATAACAACAGACATGCTATATACAAGCTTTCTGTGCCAGGAGAGGGGAGGCTATTTCTCTATGCCCTCCGTGGCAATTATCAGACTCACCCATGCGCACCAGATCCCATACATGGACAACTGTTGATTGTGGACAGTTAGCAATGCAGGGGATGCGCACAGCCCCTGCACCAAATGTATTCCTTGAGTTTTCTGATGAGGAAGAGGTTGCGTAGTTCAATATCATTGACTGCCAATGACGTCTATAGACGTCATTTCAAATGCAACGCACATGCAGACAGCCATTGACATCTATAGACATCATTTGGTGTGTTCAGTGTTTACGATAGAGGGCGCTCTTCCGCAATCTGTGCAGTTAATCTCCGGTTTCCGGATCAGAGGAGAACAGGTGATAACGTTTAGGGTAGTATTATAGGACGTTTTGAATCCAAAATGACCTTGACATTGACCTTTGGAACATGACACTGCACTTGAATTGCATCAGTCACCTCATAAATCAACTCAGCGCCCCTGAAAACCTATACTTTGATGGCAGAATCATCCAAATCAGCCCATTATTTGCTGAGTTATGCCATTCACTATATACCAATATTTAATCATATATCAGATATAAGGACTGAAAACAAGTAATCAATCAGCTTCCATTTTGACATTGCTATCACATAATTTCATAAACTACAGACATGTAACAATACAAAAATCACATTGTCCCTTTGTCCCTTTTTATGGCAACGAAACGATATCTGATAATGAGGCATCTGGCCTATGGACTATAAACTGCTGTATAGAGAACTGGACTTGAGATACAACTCCACTGACCACTTTTTACCGTCTGCACCACATCTCTCATAGCCGATCTCCAAGCTCACAACGTGTAGCTTTGCAACAAATTATGAACTTGCATACCTGCTATTTGAAGGAATAAATACATTAAAAAATGAAACAAACATTGTCTACGGTCATTCTAAAGTCAACTGTTGTTGACATTAACTAAGCACATCTGCCCAAATAGCCTACCATATTTACTACTGAACAATGTTGTATTCAATTTGGTTTATTATTTGAGTATTTCAATTTTGTATACTTTGAACGACTCTGCTCGACTACATCTCAGAGGCAAATATTGTTTTGAGGTTTGGACTGCTACACGGCCCTCACATCCAGTGTTTGGGTATGCCTACATCACACCGGCGACTCCAACGCTGTGTCTGAAATCTCTGAATCATAACTCTAAACCGTATGGTTATGTCTGAGGGATAGTGAACTCTATTAATTATGCCTGAGTCATAGTGAACTCTATTTATATGTCTGAGCCATAGCGAGAGTAAGAAAGGAGTTGGACTGGCAAATACTTTTTCAGACATTTTAAAATTCAAGCTTTTGACTCTTGGCAGCTTTCCATCCTTTGAATATCAGGCCACTATACCGGAGAGTCAACCCTCTACTATGCCAATGACTATCATACAGTATTGTCCTCATACCACATACCAATTAGATTGTTTTGTTTGTTTAATATAGGATTATTATACAAGTAAGGTGAGAAGCGACCTCGCCCTAAAGTGTGTGAGCTTGTATGCAATTGGTGACATTAGGTGTAGACGGAGAAGTGGAGTTGTAACCAAAGTCCAGAACTGTGAGACTACAGGGGTTTATTTATTTTATTTTTAAGTTTCCACCAGAAGCGATTGGCTCAGGACGTGTCCCCCACAGAGGCAGAGGTGCCTTTGTCTCTATTTTTTCTTTTTGACAGAGTACGGTAATAGTCAAGAGCCTCAAGGCTCACAAAAGACGGGTGACACGCAGAAGAAAGAGAGCAACAAGAGAGACAAAGAAACAAAGAGACAGGGGGGCTCGGTGCTTCACTGTGATTTATGCTCGGTCATGCACTGAAAATATCCAATTTTACGAGTCGACTTACACGCTTTGGAGCTTGTAAATCTGTTGTTTTTGGTGCACGACATTGCACAACCAAAGTATGAATCAAGAAGTGTATCAGACTTTCACACTCCATCTGCCTTTCTTTAAAGGCTGCATGCTTCCCATTGTGGTTCCTTCTGTTGTTTTTACAGAGAAAGACAAAGAGAAAACAGACACTCACAGTCATGCTACACTGTAGAGGAAGAGATAGAGAGCATGCATGCCCTTGCAAGTGACCTTGCAAGTGTATGCAAAGGCTAAACTAATGTACTTTAGATAGCATTATATTAGACATAGAATTGTATAGTGTACAAGAGGAACCTAAGAGGAACAGACGTACAGAACCGGACTGTATACTTATACTGTAGTTTCATTTTACAGATATTCTACTGTTAGATGGGTCATGTAAAGTTATACCGTATTACAGTGGGAAAAAACCGAGCTCACGGTATGATATTTATTTATAATTTGATGTGCAAGTGAAGTGACGCGCAACTCCACTCGCACGAGTCACGAGAGACTCATCACGAAGGTTAGGTTCCTAACGATCCTTGATGACTATTTATATGTATTGGATGTATTATCATGTGTTGTTCTTGCCTAATGTAAATCGCTTTGAATTAAGAGCATCTGATAAATATATACATTGTGTTGTGTGAGAGAGAGAGAGAGAGAGAGAGAGAGAGAGAGAGAGAGAGAGACTATTCTGATGGCGCCTACCTCCCGAACGCAATGTCGCACAGGTTTGACCGTGGACCCTGGGTGGGTATAGGTAGGTAGGTAGGTAGGTATAGATGGATAGATAGATAATTATCCTGCCAGGGAAAATCAGTTGCCCAGAGGGGTCACAGGAGTTACTATTATAGGGCCTTAACTGCTGTGGACTCCTATAGGTTACAGCTAAGTAGAATAAAAAGTACTGTAGTATAAAGTAGAAACAAGGCAAAATAAAAGACAAGATGCATAAAAAACAACAATAATAACACTAATGCTACGGTAAACAAGGGTAAAAACTAATATGGTGGCTATACACTCAGTCAGTGTGTCATAAGTGTATCACACAACTTGTCAAAGAGTTAAAAGAGCAATGCCGAGTCATGAAACAACATGATTAGGCTAAGATTGTCCTAGCCAAACGGCCGTTGTGTCTCTCATTGACTTGTAGCCTTACAACGCAACAGGCACAAAGGACTTTCCCAAGTCTTTCATCTAGAATCTAGATGAAGGGGGTGTGAGGGACCGAGCAGTCAAAGCTTAAGGATGACACAGGTTTTCAAACTCAAAGTTTGTTTTAATGTCAAAAGTAACAAATAATTAACAAAAGTTTCAGCAACTGAAGTGGTAGGGCCCTTGAGGTCAACATAACATAACTTAAATGAAAATAACTTAAATGAAAATAATGTGGAACCAAACAGGAAATGAACTCAACCAACAGAACAGACCTGTTCAAATGACACATGAGGGAGACTTATATAGTGGTGGACCAAACCAATAATTATACACAAAGTGGTGGACAGCAATTAGAGCCAACTGGAATCCCTAAACAATTCCCAATTCCCCCCTTCTCAATCAAGTATGTTGGTATGGTCCTCTGCATCAGAGCTGACTCCACCCCCTGCCCCATATGTTGCCATTTCAGGAACTAAATAAAGAACAGAACATTAGTACAACAGAGCATATTGTCACCAAGACATTTTCAGAAACTGATTGTATTTTATGCATTATAATATAATATAATCATTGCAAATGTCAATACTAGAGGTTAGAGTAGAATGCAAATGTGAGTGTGGGTTAGAGGAGTCTTAAGGGCCTCACACACCGTCTGCGAACGCCGCGCGTCAAAACAGCCGCCTCCGTTATTTTCAATGAACCTATCGCACACCGGCGGCGTCCGACGGGCGTTCACGCCTCGCCTGACGCTCCGATACATCCGATATATTTTCCAGTGCCACATCGCTGCGCACCCGGTGTGTGTTGGGCTTTATCTCACTGTGGGGCTGGGATCACAGCCCTCACAGGGGGTGGGAGGAACCCCCTTGACACATCGTCAAGCCTGTGTTAGGACACTGTGTAATTAAAACAAGTCTCAGTCTCTCTCGACTTTTGCATCTGTTGCATATGGAACATTGTGAAATCTCACAAAGACACCCGGCTTTACAGCATGTCTCAGAAGTGAATATCTGATTGCTTTGGTGGGCCCAGATTAAAAAGACTAGTAGCCTACAGAATGAAGTTGTAGTAGCGTTGACGATGTTATGGAGTTGTCATCGGAGGAGGAGGAAGAGGAGGACAATGACGACGCGCAGGTATTTAGCATTGCATACTGTGTTGATGATGGGCCACCGTAACTTGTTATACTGTATTTTATACAGTATCTAATGTTATACTGTAGAATTCTCAGGCCGCTGTGCCAACTGAACTGAATTGTTATATAATGCCCACTACAATTGTGTTCCTGGGGCCTACGTCCCTGTGGAAACTGCTGCTGCTGTTGTTATATTGATTGATTGAAAATAAAAGACGCCGACCCGTCACTGGGCGTTGGTTGTGTTAATTGTAGGTCAAAAAGATTTAAAAAGAAAAAACGCACATGCATGTGCGTGTACCGGCACCCATACTTTACAAATTAAGCACTGCATGGTATACACAGTAAGTACACTATATAAAATAATTCAGAACCAAGGCAATGACGGCTGTATAAGAAGTATGAGAGGTCAAAGTCCTCATTGAGAGGTACTTTCCTATTATTTTCCTGTAGAGTAATGAGTTTGGACATACAAGGTTTCCACCAGTGACATTATTCGACTAGAGTATGAGTGAGTTTTAATGCAGCTGCACAGGCAAACAAAAGAGCCATGCTGTCAGGGAAATAATATAGACACTGCATGTGCCAAAAAAAGCATTACTCTTTGTTTAAATGAGATCAATCACCCACTGTTAATTAATCCCAATTATTAAAACTCCACAGGCAGCAGTGAGTGTGTCCCCAAAAGCCATCTCCATTATTTAAAGTACTTCAGTGCAACACTGTGTCGCACATCAACCTGAGAGAAAAAACTTATTTCAGCGATCGAGTGTCACAGTGGTGTCGCTAGTTTAAAGTATATAGTTTTAAATCATGATAGTAAATCTTCGTCCCATTCATTTTAAAATGAATGATAAAGTATAGGGTTTGTTTCTAGGGTTTCTACTGGTTCTACCGTGTGAAGACTCACAGATAGGCTCACTCTCATCGGTGAGGCTCACTCTCCTCTTCTCCGTTCAGGCCGTAAGCTACACACACACACTCCACTAATACATAATGATGTTTAATGGAATTGAACACGGTTTAATAGTGTGTGTCTCGTTCTGTAGGGCAGGCAACCTCCAGAGACCCAAACTAAAGGACTTTCTGTTGTTGAAATACTGGGAATGATTGCATCACTCCCAATAAACTTGTTATTTGAAATTCAAGCCTTGCCTCTTGGTGTTGGTCAGCACTCACAAAGCCAGTCACTGGAAAGCTTTTTGGTATTGAACACAGCTTAACCCCCCCCCCCCCCCCCCCCCAAAGGACCCAAAAAGTTATGGCTTCAAAGTTGCTTAAAATCCCGATTCCCTGATGACGTAGCGCTATAGCGCAAAGCGACCAATAAATCACAGGCAAACAATAATGTTAGCAGCCCTTCAGCGGTGGGCCCCGGACAGATAACCCTCCCCCCTACAATCTCAGCCCATTAGTCCTTATCGCACCTGCCAACTGCGCAGATTAGCGGCATGTTCTAGTGCATTTTGTGGAGAAAATCATTAGCTCCACAATTAGTTTTATTGATGCTAACTGGTCCCATCTGCCCTGCCGGCTACACAGTGCGGGCCTCCGCTAAGTCCACCGTATGTGCTGAACCCGGATACGACTGTGTGTAAATGGTAAATGGTGCATTTATAGCGCCTTTATCCAAGGCGCTTTACAGAGATTGTGCATTACATTCACCCATTCACACACATTCACACACCGATGCCAGGGGAAACCATGCAAGGCACCAACCTGCACACCGGGAGCAATTAGGGATTCAGTGTCTTGCTCAAGGACACTTCGGCTCTTGTCATTTGTCCCTCCTGGCAGGTGAACGCATGTGCATCTCAGCTGATCAAGCAAGTAACGAGGTATGCATCTTCCTTCCAGGACCTCCCCCAGCGGCTGACTATCTCTTTGCCTCTGCCGTATATATATATATATATATATATATATATATATATATATATATATACACACATACACACACACACACACACACACACACACACACACACAGATTCCTGCGCAGGTGCTGGAATCACCAAGACAAATGGTAAATGTTGCATTTATGTAACGCCTCTTTATCCAAGGCGCTTTACATAGATTGTGCATTACATTCACACGCACATTCATACACGGATGGCGGCGAAAACCATACAAGGCACCAACCAGCACAGGTCTTGCTCAAGGACACTTCAACACTAACTCTGGGGGAGCTTGTAGATCAGCTATATTCACAATTTATAGTATATATTTTGTTGATTACTTTTGCATTTCTTTTCATTATATATATATATTTTTTAGGTATTAAACGGTCAATGTAGTATCATCTGGGTACCCGGTTCAGGTCACTATTCGCCAATAGAAGTCTATGTAGAAGACCTGGTCCGATGAAATGAACGGAGGTGATGCAACTTTCTAATAGAAAATGGTGGAAAATAACTACAATGCCCAAGTACTTTACTTAAAGATGGAGTGCCACAACTTTTGTATTTTTCCTAGTTTTTCATGTGTCTATGAGGTGACAGTACTTCATTAGACACCCTGGAGTTGTTTTTATGTGCAATGGTGTATTAACTTTGTATTTAGGGTTTCTTCCTGGAGGCTGAACCCTTGACAGTCAAACGGGCCAATGAAGTAAACGGTAATATAGTGACACCACACTATCAGCCCCTCCCCTAACTCCTCCCCCTTTATCATACAACTACAGCTGTGGGTGCGGCTTCAGTTCAGGTGGATCACCACCCATCACCACCCACCAGGCAAACCAGGCATACTTAATGAACTGGTGGGCGTGTCCACATAAAAGCATGATTTTAACAAATACTGTACACTTTTTGGAAAAGGTTCATCCCCCTTATATTGTAATAATACCTGATGATCATGTTTTAGGGTGGAAAAAAATTGTGGCACTCCATCTTTAAGTAAAGGCCTACAATTTTTAGGTACATTTACTTTCCTGGACTCCTGGTTGATTATTTCTCCCCTTTAATAATACCAATTGGCCCGGACCCGTCTGGGCACCTAGGCTGATAATGCCCCCCTAACAGCGTGTTCAACTCCCGATCCCGACGACCTTTGCTGCGTGTCACTCCACATCTCTCTCCCCAATTCCTGTCAGTCTACTATCTACTATCTATCAATAAAGGCAGAACAAAGGCCCAAAATAACCTGTAAGGACCATGCAGGCATTTGTGGAATGAACAAGACAAGAACAATGAACAAGACAGATAAACATGTGGGTAGCACCCCTCAAACATTTGCCCAAATGGCAAATGGTAGCCCATTCGCCCTTGCTTTGAGTTGCTTAGTGGTTTGAATGATTGCACTCTCCCACAGAAAAAGGAAGGAAAAACCACACCAGCTTTGTTATGCAAAACACAACTCGTGAAAATATTGACAGTGCAACTGGTGCAATGCACCGGGGCCCAGCCCCCAAATGAAGGAGAGTCTTCAAGTCTGTACTACTTCCGTGTTACATAACAGTGACATCACTGTCCACTCCTTCTTGGTATGTTTACCACAGCCTTGTTTCAACACGTGTGTTACTGTGTTCATGCAGCTGCCTGACAGCAGCACAACAAGCTCAGCTGTAGCCTATTCTGTCACGTTCTGTCGCGCTACTGAAACACTAGATGGGATTATGTCATCCATGTCAACATTCAAGTACAACTATCAGAAGATAATCTGTCACTCTTCAAGTTTAACTAAAGTTTTTTCCATCTGTCCAGGTCATTTCTGAGCCTGTAGGCTGCAAGAAACAAGACGATCTTATGGTTCTTCAAAGAGGCTGATTCAGTTCAGATTGTGATATTTTAAGAAGCAGCAGATACTTGCTGAGCTGGGTCATGCCACCATGCCTGCCACCGTCTTCTTTTAAAGACATTTTATTAAATCTGCTGCACCCTTAAACCTCCCACTACTACATATCGCCAGCCGTTCAGACCTTTGTTTTTCTTCCTGCAAGGGTGTGACAATTCTTGCCATTTCCAAACGGTCAGAGAGAGAGAGAGAGAGAGAGTTTCAAAGGGTAACAGTGAGTCTTGTGGAACCTTGCTAAAGGTTCTCTTTCCAAGAGAGAAGATTGATAAAATGGAACTCCACAGGGAGCCTGACAAATTGTGACCCCCTCTAGTGCCCTTCAAATAACAGGAACAGGAAACCACAAAAAAGCTAAATAATTTATATTAGATATTATGGCAAGAAGACACAGTTATATGACCATACTGAAGGGATAGTCCACCCAAAACCTGCACGACCCGGCACTGCTCGTTGAGCTGTTAATAATGCACTAATACTCTCAGTTGGTCGCATGCACGCACGCATGCATGCACGCACGCACGCACACACACACAACGTGGAAACGAGAGAGAAAGAGAGAGAGAGAGAGAGCTGCGTAATGGAGGCGACGTGAGGTAATTTAATTCAATAGACAACCAATTGTGGTGTAACATAACTACATACCCGGATTTGTATAGTCAACTTTGTGCATGCGCAACAGCGACATTGCCTCATGCAGACAGACAAACATGCAGTCCTTAGGACGTACTGTAAATAACATGGGCTTGGAGTATGCATCATCATGTCCATGATCGGGTTTTTGTGGTGTAGTGTAGTTAGGTACTGTATAACGCGTGTCTGTGATTGATGTCCATCATTGTGGTGTTGTTAGGACGTGAAGATAGCGTGGTGATTTTGCACAGAAAACTGTGACCCATTCAATTTGTGACTTACATGTTACGTGATCTGCGCTAGTCAATCAGAGGAATAAAATGGAGGTATACGGAAGATGTAAGAGTCTGACAGGTAGACAGATACACAGACACACAGATATGTAGAATTACTTGTTTCTGGTCAAAACAAGGTTTATTCGATGGCCCATAGGCAACGCCGTAATCGTCGCGGTAACCCTTTCTGATCATCGAGCGGGAGACTGGGTATGGATCCCACACAATAATGTCTGCAAATAATTTGCTAAACATGTTTTGTATCTGCACTCATTTCATGAAAGCCAGATTGTTTGCAGCAGGTAAGTAAAAAGTCCACATTAACAGACAGTCATAAACAATGCATTATCTTTACTTTAGGATTAATAGCATCTACCAATGATTTATAGATATTTTATGATGATTTACAAAGCATAATGTTAAAGATGAACAAACATGGAGGTACAGTGGTACACTCCACAAACTATCTACAAGTAAAATTGATCATGTGGAAGGAACAGAATTCAAATCAGAAATTAACTTTTTTCTTTCTCTCTTTCAGGGGAAAAGCAGTCAAAGGTAGATGCTCAACATAAAGTTCATTTCCAGGATAAAGAAGGATCGTCGTCGTGGACGTCATCGGTAAGTAACTTCCACAGAGGACTTCGGTTTTCCTCCCACAGATGCGGTATCAACGGTTCAACTCAGGTAGGTGATTAAACAGTCAGTCAATAAATGCGCTGAGAGTAGGATTCTGAACGATAAGTATTTCTACTCAGCCTGTACTCGAGTACTTGTATTCCTCCGCTGTAGGCTGTGCACTGGGGTCGTATTTCTACTCCTTTTCCATAGCCGTGTACTCTGGTCGTTTGCCTCCCATTTACAAAGCCGAATAGTCACTTGTATAAGCCGGACTATTGCATGCGCCTTCCGGCCAGTTAGCGCATGCCCGGTACCTATAATTCAGAACACAGAGAGAAGACCACGTAAGTATGATTTCACAGTATTTCATAGAATGGAATGTGAAATAGTGGATGTCTGCCTCGCCTCGCCTCGCCTCGCCTCTAGAGAGTGGATCTGGTTGTGAGGCAGAGAGTTCTTCCTTTTATACTGGTGCGGCGCATTCCAACTGCTCCAACAGGTAATGAGGTATGTATCTCCCTTCTAGGACCTGCCACGGGCTCTGACGTGTCCATGTAGCTCTCTGCCTCTCTCTCTCTCCAGAGGAGCGCTTGCTTATTGGGCTGTAATTTACCAGCGAGACACCACTATATTCACTCACACACACAGTACATGTGATCATGATTAACTGTAAGACACGCACACAACCACACACACACACACACACACACACACACACACACACACACGCACACACACACACACACACCAGGGATCCAGCTGTAATGAGTGGGAAATGTACTCCCTTCATGGACAGTGACCTTTACAAACCCAAAGGTCAGCACCATTAAAGTACTGGGTGTGAAGAACAAATAAGGAAGGGAGGGGCAAGGGGGGGTTAAAGAAACAATATATCTGATAAGTCCATTCAAATAGTTGAACCGGCAAAAATAACACAATCATTAGAGAGAAAGAGAGAGAAGCTACAACAATAATGCAGGAAATAATACATAGTATAGTATAATACATAGCAGGGTTAAGCAACCTTAGGCCTGGGTGCACTCATACAGGGGAAGGGAGGGTAATCACTGGCACACTGTCATACGTGTGTGAGAGAGGATAAAACATCTGTGTCAATTCAATTAAGCCCATTTATTCCATCTCCATCTCTATGCATTCTGCACATAATTAGATATTTGTTCAAACTCTTGTCTGTCTCAGAGACATGTGGGCTATTATTACAATGTCCTGGTGTGAAAGAAAACACTTAACACATAAAGAATAAGAACAAAAGGTTATTCAACATAGGTTGGAAAAACTTCG
Source organism: Protomyctophum parallelum (assembly GCF_964188405.1). Classification (NCBI taxonomy): domain Eukaryota; kingdom Metazoa; phylum Chordata; class Actinopteri; order Myctophiformes; family Myctophidae; genus Protomyctophum; species Protomyctophum parallelum. Next base: position 27,777,867 of record NC_139711.1, read on the forward strand.
ATTCGCAGGCTGACTATCTGACTTATATAAACGTGGCACTTGACCCCCGTAATCTATAGGAAATGTAGGCTACATTCATAATATAGGTATAGGCTACTGTGGCACAACCATTATATTTGTTGACAATTTAAAAGTGTGATGTGTTGATGTGTTGTGTTGTGTTGTGTGAGGGTTATAGTGTGATGCAGGGGCGGAGCCAGGAACTCTTTATGAGTAAGGCAACGCCAATACAAGGTAGGCAGCCCCCCCCCCCCCGCGCGGGGGATCGGGAGGGGAATACAATGTATGTTTTAGCTTATATATAGAGTAGGCTACAATAATTAGATGATTGGTAAATTATTAACCATGACAATTAACGACATACACTTTTATTTTGTACTTTCTCGAACCACAAGCACTGATAATCACATCATAATATGTCTGCCTATTAGTTCTCTTTCAAATGTCAATGTCAAAACACTGTATATCCATGGCTGTATTCAAGCCATGGATATTGGTCATACCATATTTGCTGTTATGCACATAATTTGGTTGAGTTGGTGGCTCCTCGATCATAGCTATGATAGTTCGGATTTCCCCGATGTTTTATGGAGACCGACGACAGAAGCATGCAAAAGCAGCAAAACAAGGGACCTCTGGTTCTCCCCCCAGTGCGGAAAGGAAAGGTTATCATTACATAAGTGTAGCAGAAGTACCAGTATATCACCAGTAGGTGGAGAAATATCACCAGGGGGCAGAGTGTGTGTAAAGTCTCTAGTTGAACTCTCACATGATTTCAACTGTGAGAGTTTGTTCATTCAATGAGTAGCCTAATGCATGCTCCTGTGTATATAGTTGCAGTGTGTGATGCTGAACGATATTTATTATCTATTTTGCAGGTGAGATGGTTACACTGGGAATACACATGCTGTGTGGATTATGTTATGGGATGATGCATGTTTGTAGGGGTAGAAATATGTAGAGTTATGGGTGATGTGTAACCCACAGTATGGGTGATGTGTAACCTGCAGCACTTGCTGACTTAAGGGCAGCCCTCGCTATAGGGGCTTGGAAACTAGCATGCAGCTTGCTTATATCTCTGCAGCAGCATTGATTGAATGTGTTGGGTTGGGTTGGAACTTGGAGGAGTAAGATGTTGTGTGATATGTGGTATTGTGAGATGGGTTTATGCTAAACAGTGAAGTGGTTTATGTTGAAAGACTTAATTCACAACTAATGTGAATATTTCATTACTGTGCCTTAATTATTGAATATTGAGTAATGGTTGTTTGGCAATTTGATTATTTGATTTAGAAGTTATTGCAAGTTAATGCTATTTAAACTGTGAGAGTTTGTTAATTCAATGAGATACATGCTGCTGTCTGCAGTTGCAGTGTGATACTGAACGATGTATTATCTATTTTGCAGAACAAGCATACAAAAATAAAATGTGTAACACCAGTTGGAACCAGCTGTTTATCTTACACTACAGCCTATAATCCCTTTTTCCCCTTCCTTCCTTCCCTTTTCTCTTTTTTCTTCTTTATTTTGCAGAATCATCACAGTAAAATTTTTTCAAACATTTGCAAAAATTGTGGGAATGAAAATGATATTAAATAGTTGAGATGCAGCACGAGTATTTATATTATTCAAGTATAAAGTTATGAAATATGTAAGTTATTTGTCTTGTCTGCCCTGTGCAACCATTGTTTACAAAGCCAAAAAGCCAAACAGAAATGTAATTTATATTCATTCAATGTTCCAAATGTTCAACGTCAGAAACACAATTGAATCGTTAATCACAATTGTTTGAGCGGCAATTATTGTCAGGTTCAATTTCATCATCGTGTCAGCCCTAGCTAAAACAATAAACATAATACACATATTGTCTGTCGGGTGGAAATGTGTCAAACTGTTTCTTTCCAGGATTCAAATTCAACAATAGCAAAAGTAGTAGATCTACAAACTCGGGTCCATTTGTGAGTACACACACACACACACACACACACACACACACACACACACACACACACACACACACACACACACACACACACACACACACACACACACACACACACACACACACACACACACACACACACACACACACACACACACACGTCTCTCTGAATGCGTGCGCATGTCAGACCAGTTGAAACATAGAACTGATTTTTGTCCATAGCTTCCACTATAGTCTGGAAATGGCACAACGGGCGCTCCCAGCCCGTGGAGCGATGCGCTCTGTTATGATCTTTTATTAATCTCCGTCCTGAGCGTTACTATTTGATAGGACGGAGACCTCCGTTTATGCCGCTCAGGGTGTTAATGGGGGGAAGACTGTCCTTTGGATTACTACTATAATCTGATGCCTGGGGAATTAATTTGTTCTGGACACGCAGCGATTTCAACCATTATTATGCTTCCTCGTCAGAGGTATTAAAGTTGGCAATAGTATTAATGGTTAATAATTAATTTGATGATGACGTCAATAATATTAAAATTATTCGCAGGACATTTGACGTTAGATGGCACTTTGCAAAGTGCAAACACGCTGATGCCATTCAATAATGTCGACTTCTATTTTTTAGCTCTAGTGACTATCAGTCTGTCTGTCAGACCGTCATGTTTGTGAACCATAGCTTGCTTGCATATAGGCATACAAGCACAAGCTGCGCTAATCATTATCTACTATATATATATATATAGGCTATAATATTTTTATGTGCTGACCAATGTTGGGGACATAGCCTACATATTTTATTTGAAGTTTGGGGACTATTAATTGATTCAGCATGAAGACTAAAGCATTCTAAATAAATATGCCTTGATCACTGGTACGGCACCCTCCGAGCTGACTTGGAAATGAGCGGATTTTACGACCAACGTCCATCAACGTCACAGCCAAGAATGAATGAAATGAATTCCACACGTAACGTGGGAATGCTCGTAAATGTCCGTACACTCACGATATGAGCGTAAACGGCGTTGTGAATCTGGCCCTATGTCTATTTGCTCAGACACTGACGTAAAATTCTCCCTTCTTTGTCAATGAGAATGTAATGTTTGTGTAGGACAAAGTTTGTGGACAGGCACCAAAAGCTGGATATAGGTAGGTGTCAGGTAGGTCTATGAATATGATGGACCCACTAAACACAATAGTGGTGGTCCCCAGATTGCTCTTAGTCAGGATGGTGGTCAAAATTTAAATCTGGCTCAATAAGGCAGCCGATTGCAGCAAGAAGACAGAGAGAAGAGAGGGGATTCAGGTATTTGGTGAAAAGGGAGAACAAGCACACACATAAAAAATGCGAGAGAGAGAGAGAGAGAGAGAGAGAGAGAGAGAGAGAGAGAGAGAGAGCGCTGTAGTGTTACAGACAGAGATAGGGGAGCAAGAGACAAAATCTCTCTCTGCTCACTCCATCATTTGAGTGGCTGCAGTGGGGCTACTTAGGGAAGAACTGCAGGACTTGCATAATCCCTCTGAGATATGACAGGAGAGAGAGAGGAGAGAGAGAGAGAGAGAGAGAGAGAGAGAGAGAGAGAGAGAGAGAGAGAGAGAGAGGCAGAGATGAAAAAAGACAACATGAATTACAGTAGTGGAAAGTACATTGACTCAAGTAGGCTACAGTACTTAAATGACGACTTCACCCATTTCAAGCTGCATGCAATTGGTCCTCACTAATATAATGCTCATGATAAACCACTGTAGGCCGACCACTAATATAATGCTCATGATAAACCACTGTAGGCCGACCACTTTCTTCAGTCTACACCAAATGTCTAGTCTTTGCCCCCAAAAATAGCAGCTTGTAAATCTGCTTTTTTATATATTTTGTATTTTTCACTACTGTTCCCCCCATTATATTTACAGTGACTCATAGGAATAGACTGTATAGTCTGGTGATCACCGGAGAGACGGGTGACAGCCGGAATGTAGATGGCACCCGGGTGAGCAGTATGGGTTAGCTCCCCAGCATGTGTCCTCCATGAGGAGGAAGCCCAAAAAACCCTCTGTGAGGCCTTTAGGAGGGCCATTATAATCCACCACTCCTGAATGAAGTGCCTGGTGCTGGGAGTCTGGTGCAACACACAGGTCCTGGGCCTGGTGAGAGCAGGAGTGGACCTGGTGAGACGTAGGAGGGGCCCGGACAGAAGTCAACCCACAGAGCCTATAGTCCTTCCACGCGCCAGAATCTGGTTCTCCCAGTCCTGGCAGAGATTGTGTGGCCTTGGTCTTGCCCTAATGGGACTGATCGAGGGTAGCTACTGGGACGTAAGTCGGGACTTGATCACCCCGCCTGGGTCACCTGAGTGAGGGGTATGATGTTCGAGAGACGCAAAACGCTGATGACCTTGGGATACATCACACTGAGGATACGTCCCAGGTGCATCCATGCGATGTTTTTTGAGGGGTGCTAGCCCCTCCTAGGTTTAATGTTTGTCTTTAGTTCAAAGTTTGTTTAGGCCTCACTCACACCTAAGACACACACAAGACACACTTTTTAAATATAAATTATTGTGGTATTGGTACTTTTACTCAAGTAAAAGAGGGGAGTACAGGTATGTCTTCCAATACACTCAGATTGGTGTGAAGAGCGAAGATCTCGACGTGGGAAGCGAGACCTTAGGGAGAGGAGGTAGCTACAGTACAGGGGAAAAATGAGGGTCTCATACTGTTGTCGCACGACCACATCATGATGCAAGTCCTGCACTCCTGTCCTCTGGTGTGATTTAATCCGTCCTGCCCTGCACTCCTGTCCTCTGGTGTGATTTAATCCGTCCTGCCCTGCACTCCTGTCCTCTGGTGTGTTTAATCCGTCCTGCCCTGCACTCCTGTCCTCTGGTGTGATTTAATCCGTCCTGCCCTGCACTCCTGTCCTCTGGTGTGATTTAATCCGTCCTGCCCTGCACTCCTGTCCTCTGGTGTGATTCAATCCGTCCTGCCCTCTGCACTCCTGTCCTCTGGTGTGATTTAATCCGTCCTGCCCTGCACTCCTGTCCTCTGGTGTGATTTAATCCGTCCTGCCCTGCACTCCTGTCCTCTGGTGTGTTTAATCCGTCCTGCCCTGCACTCCTGTCCTCTGGTGTGATTTAATCCGTCCTGCCCTGCACTCCTGTCCTCTGGTGTGATTTAATCCGTCCTGCCCTGCACTCCTGTCCTCTGGTGTGATTTAATCCGTCCTGCCCTGCACTCCTGTCCTCTGGTGTGTTTAATCCGTCCTGCCCTGCACTCCTGTCCTCTGGTGTGTTTAATCCGTCCTGCCCTGCACTCCTGTCCTCTGGTGTGATTTAATCCGTCCTGCCCTGCACTCCTGTCCTCTGGTGTGATTTAATCCGTCCTGCCCTGCACTCCTGTCCTCTGGTGTGATTTAATCCGTCCTGCCCTGCACTCCTGTCCTCTGGTGTGATTTAATCCGTCCTGCCCTGCACTCCTGTCCTCTGGTGATTTAATCCGTCCTGCCCTGCACTCCTGTCCTCTGGTGTGCAAACACCAACCCAACTTCCTCCAGATAACGTAACTTAGTTCCCAAATCAACTTTTTTATTCATTGCGGTTGGGCAGTAACCGTATTTCCTTTTTGTGTTTCTCTCTCTCCATAAATGAATGCCCTATTTCAGTGTTTCTCAAATGGGGGTATGTATGCCTATTTCAAAGGGCCTGCTTGGGACTTCAGCGAGAAATCAGTAGCCAGTCCAAACATTGTCCTGGAGAAAGACCTTATGGTGGCAAATCAGTGGATTAGGAAACACGGTGTGAAGTTACTGCCACCGAAGTTTACCTAAGTGGCCAATTTCGCGCCATACCCGTATCAATACGGGTTACAAACCTTCTCTCTTGACCGCCACACACGTAAATATACGGGTTACGACACCCGTTTATGGCAGGCCTCTTACGGCAGCTGCCTATGGCCTGAAACGGCATCCATCTTGAAACGAACGAGAGAAAACAAAATCAGTTGAAAAACGGTCATCCGAGTATATGCTCAGATTGAAATGAGAATGAGATAAAGTATGATCTTAGGATAGCAATGAAACACTCGTGGATCGCTCCTTCATCAGTGTCAGAATTGACACTGACGAAGGCCTGCGCGCCAAAACGCGTTTGCGGATTTTATTCATTTTCTATAAAAACATTAACACATGCACTTCGTGTGAACCTGCTGATTCGTATCAAAATCTGTTACTGAACAGAAAGCAGTACTTATTTGCTGTTTTATTCTGAACTTTTGATATTCCATATTTTCTAAGCAAAATGGTGTAGTTAAGGTGGTACTTATTCAGAAGTCAGTGAAAGGGCACTAAAGTAAAAGACAAGTTTTAGACCCACTGCCCTACTTCATCATACTACAGTACCACATAAAAGTATCAAAAGTATACCTGATGAACAAGCTCCAAACATGGCGCAATTGTGATGCGTTTGTAGCTACTGTAGTACAGTATATACGTAGATTGGCAATATTTTGCTGCATTTGGGATAGAATATTGAAAAGTAATGTTTTTTTGGACCGAGGATTCCACCTGACAGCATGACACTATTATGGTAATCTTTCTTATCAATTATAAAAATAAAAATAAAACGCAATTCCGTCATACACTGGGATACTTTTGCCAAGCTGCATATCTGGTCTGATGACATAAGTTGGGTCTGTACTTCTTTTTCTCGCTCTACATTTTCCAAAAATAACAGTATCTGGTCTGATGACATAAGTTGGTTCTGTACTTTTGTCTCTCTACATTTTCCAAAAATAACAGATCTACAATCTCATAACGCATATTTGTATTATTTTTCACACACACACACACACACACACACACACACACACACACACACACACACACACACACACACACACACACACACACACACACACACACACACACACACACACACAGTAGTTATCATGAAGCATGCATAAGCTAAGAACGTAACAATGGAATATCTAGAAACTATATGGAGTTGGAACAACTAAGGTTCGGGAGGTTTGGCCAAGCAGAAGACAACCCACCTGCCTGCCATCTCCTCCCTTGCCAACCAATACTCCGCCCTTGCCAACCATGCCACCACTCACCCACTTCCAACTAGCCTGGCCACTCCTACGTCGCCCATTACCGTGGGTACTTAAACTCAACCGTCAAAAAGTGCCCTGTGCCAGTTTCTTGTAAACACAGCACACCCATACGTTACACGAGAAATAATCGCGTATTATTTTCTCATGTTAGTATAGATACCAGCATCTTCTCTCAGCTTGGCAGCCCTGCCCAACCTGAACTTTGCGTAACATTCACGCCTAATCCATCAGCCCAGAATGGCCTCTCTGCCCAACATTTACCACTCGGACTACGAGGGTCCACCCACCGGCCCCGTCGCCGGCGCCAGCGAACCCAACGCCGCCGCCGAGCGCAGACCCGGTTCCGACCACCATGCCAGACCCGCTACTGGTACTCACCACATCGACGCCGTCGCCGATCCCGCCGTCGCCCCGGAGACCCATGAACACCAGCAACGTGACGGATCACGTCCTTCCCGACGAACCACTCTTCGCCACGTCCACCAGCAGAACCCGGTACCAGCCCAGCAGCACCACTCCACCCGCTCTTCTTCCCGTCGCCACTGCCATCAATCCTCGGACGACGAGGACCTCTTCCGGACACCCCGGGAGTTTCGCAAGGCTTCACATCCCTCCCCAGCCGGACAGCAGAACCGTTCCGCCGCCTCCCCGCGCGGCTCCAACAACTCAGCACCAACCATCGTGTCGGACTGGACTGTCGTCGGACTACAACGGGCGCTCATCGCCAAAGGCATCCCCTTCAGCAGATCCGCAAGGAAACTCAGCTTGTTCAACCTTCTCACGACCACCCGCATCCCACAACGAAGCAACAGCACCACAACAACAACAACACCAGCCTCGCCAGCCAGTACAGGTCCGTCGCACCGTCGTGACGCCACGCGTCGCCCTCCCAGCCCAGGAGAAGCCCAGCAGGCACCCACTCGGCCGAGAGGTGGCGTCGTTACGCGGCAGGCAGCTCTGCCACGTCGCGGAAAGAGGAAGGCTGCCACGCAGCGTCCCGCGGCCACCGGGACATTTCAGAGGCAGCCTTTTTCTCCAGACGTCCACCCTCTCCACCCCCACCCCCCCTCTGAAGGAGCTCCAGCCACCTCAGCTCTCTCCACCCCCCACACGGCCAGCGTTTTCCATCCACCTCACACCTCCCCATCACTATATCCTCCTGGTTCTTTCCCCCATGCCCAACCCGTTCCTCCCCCCCATTTCCAGCAGGCAGCAGCACCCCACCTCCACCCCCCCTTTCAGTACAATTACCAAGCCCCATCCCCCCTAGGTTTCCCCCCAGCCATCCTAGGTTTTCCCCCAGCAGCACCTAGCGCCCCACACACCAACGTGTCTTCTCTCCCCCCCCACCCAGCGTTCCCCACCGCCCCCCCCCCCCCTCCTTCTCCCTCTTCACAGCAACGCCAGCACCCATCCCGCCATCCGCCATCGCTCTCAACGCCCCCATGGTCCCCTCACACCTCCGCTCACAGATTTTACAAGGTATGGACATCGATCTCTCTTCCCTCATACGCCCCTCCGCCAGCACAGCCCAACACCGGTCAGTAGATCTCGGAGGAATCTCCATCACCCTCCGAGACCTCTCCCCATCCACTTCCTCCGTCCTCACACCCACAGAGTTTGTCCTAGCATTTTCCATATTCCGAGACATTCTATGCACCTCATTCCCCTCCCGCCGCCAAGAACTGGACGACCACCTTTACATTTGCATGGACCTCTGCACACGGTTCGGAGGCAGCCTGTTTTACGAGTACCACCGTCAGTTCTCCGCCAGGGCCGCCTCCAGACTCCAACACTTCAACACTACCACCTACTGGGGCTCCCTCGAGCTGGAGCTATACTGCAGGATTTTTGCCGGCAAAACCTCCGAAGCATGCAGTCTCTGCAACTGCCCCACCCATCCCACCACCCACTGCACCTTCAGAGCTCCAGAGCCCCGCCCTCACGCCGCACACCAAACCAGCTACGTCCCCCCCCCCCTACTGAGCGTCACCACCTCCAGCAAGGTCTTCCCCACTTCCTCCAAGGCCAAAGACATGCGCGGCCGCCCGCTTGTCTTTGTCGGCACCAAAACGGTTTGCAATAACTTCAATGAAAGAGGCTGCGACCTGTCAGCATGCCGCCATCTCCACATCTGCACCTTCTGCGGCGGTTCCCACTCCCGTCCCACCTGCACCGACAAGCAGGCCAAACGCCCATCTCCTCAACACCAACCCCCCACACCTTAACCCACAACAGCTCCATCCTCCGCACCGGCTTCAGGCCCCTCACCATGCCACGCTCGAAGCCAAGTTCTCCTGTTCGTTTCTTTTGGGTTTCCCGCATCTCCAACACCTCCCTCAGCCCAATGAGCCCCTTTAACCACCCACTCACCCGACACGCCCAGCAAGCACGCCATCGGGTTCGTAACAACAGCGGTTCAGTCGCCATCCGCTCCTGGTTCCATTCCTACCTCCACCTGGTCCCCGCCGACCAGGACTCTCCCCGGAACACTCCTTCGGCTACCCCTCCAGAACTGGAGCCGCGTCACAGCTCCAACAAGGGAGTTCCCGACCACATAACCCAGACTCTCGGCCCGAAGGTCTTCCCAGGCCCATCACAGCTACGTCTGCTCCAACGCGCCCTCCACGACGCCCACCGTTCCAGGGTCTGGTAACTTTAGAATGATACTTTTGGGGTTTCTACTATATCACTCAGGCCCACGCCTCGACCCCTAAGCCAAAGTATCTGGGTCCGCCCCCTCGAACCTCGGGTCCCACTATGTATTCATCTAAGCCTTGGCCGTTCATGTCGTGCGTAATTCTGTGCCTCGCACTATACGCACCCATGGACGACCTTGCTGCTTCCCTATGTATTCCATGCCTGGTCGTTTATACTGCGCGTCCCATGCTCGCATGTCAGAGCGCACTCATAGACGATCATGCTGCTTCACTACGTATTCCAAGCCTTGGCCGTTCATGTCGTGCGTAATCTGTGCTTCGCACTCTATGCACCCATGGACGACCATGCTGCCTCACTAAGTATTCCAAGCCTTGGCCGTTTATACTACGCTCCCCATGCTTCGCATGAGGAGCACTCATAGACGACCATGCTGCTTCACTACGTATGCTGCTTCACTACGTATTCCAAGCTTGGCCGTTCATGTCGTGCGTAATTCTGTGCCTCGCACTATACGCACCCATGGACGACCTTGCTGCCATGCATGGCCGTATATACTGCGCGTCCCATGCTTCGCATGCCAGAGCGCACTCATAGACGACCATGCTGGCCCACCATGTTGTATGCAATGGATGTTTATGTTGTACAACCATACCCCGCTTTCTTACTTCATGCAATGGCATTCGTGACAGCAATGACCATTCTCCACCCTCGTTCAATCAACCATCTTAAAGGGTTCCCATGTCTGATGTTTGGTCTTTCCTAGTGAAATGGAGTTGGAACAACTAAGGTTCGGGAGGTTTGGCCAAGCAGAAGACAACCCACCTGCCTGCCATCTCCTCCCTTGCCAACCAATACTCCGCCCTTGCCAACCATGCCACCACTCACCCACTTCCAACTAGCCTGGCCACTCCTACGTCGCCCATTACCGTGGGTACTTAAACTCAACCGTCAAAAAGTGCCCTGTGCCAGTTTCTTGTAACCCACCCTCCCTCCCTTCTCCATACTCGCAGGTTCCAGAAAGGGGTTTCTACTATATCACTCAGGCCCACGCCTCGACCCCTAAGCCAAAGTATCTGGGTCCGCCCCCTCGAACCTCGGGTCCCACTATGTATTCATCTAAGCCTTGGCCGTTCATGTCGTGCGTAATTCTGTGCCTCGCACTATACGCACCCATGGACGACCTTGCTGCTTCCCTATGTATTCCATGCCTGGTCGTTTATACTGCGCGTCCCATGCTCGCATGTCAGAGCGCACTCATAGACGATCATGCTGCTTCACTACGTATTCCAAGCCTTGGCCGTTCATGTCGTGCGTAATCTGTGCTTCGCACTCTATGCACCCATGGACGACCATGCTGCCTCACTAAGTATTCCAAGCCTTGGCCGTTTATACTACGCTCCCCATGCTTCGCATGAGGAGCACTCATAGACGACCATGCTGCTTCACTACGTATGCTGCTTCACTACGTATTCCAAGCTTGGCCGTTCATGTCGTGCGTAATTCTGTGCCTCGCACTATACGCACCCATGGACGACCTTGCTGCCATGCATGGCCGTATATACTGCGCGTCCCATGCTTCGCATGCCAGAGCGCACTCATAGACGACCATGCTGGCCCACCATGTTGTATGCAATGGATGTTTATGTTGTACAACCATACCCCGCTTTCTTACTTCATGCAATGGCATTCGTGACAGCAATGACCATTCTCCACCCTCGTTCAATAAACCATCTTAAAGGGTTCCCATGTCTGATGTTTGGTCTTTCCTAGTGAAACATAATAATTTATGTATAGTTTCTAGATATTCCACTGTTACGTTCTTATAGTTTATATTATAAACGATACGTATATACTATGCTATACATAATGTACTATGAAGTGCTATGACTACATACAATGCAATTCTAGTGCTGTCTACATACATATATTACAGCGAGAATAGTTGTAAGTATGTGGTATTTATTTTGTCTCAAAACTACCTGCAAGTCCTAATGAATAAAACACTGGTGTGGCTGGAAAGTGCAGAATCCACGTGTTTTGACATGGTAGTAAAGCAAATATGCGGTCGAGAAGTGACTTAAGTACAATAGTCACTTTATATGTACTTATAGGCCTATTTACTCAAGTACTGTGCAACTTTGAGCTATTTTTACCCTACCCGAGTACTGTATGTCCATTTTAAACAGTGCTCATCCACATCTCAGAGGCAAATTATAGTAATTGTTTGACAGCTTTAGCTAGTTGGCTCAGTGAAATTCTAAACCACTTTAGCCCTATCTGATAGTTTATTTCCAGTCAGATTGAAGCATAGTCAGACCTCCTGGCCTGGGGGACAGGCCGACGGGCAGAAACCTCCCTCAAGTGTCATATGGTACACCGTCACCTTGTATACTCAGAGATGTTCTCCCTACATGACATACTGTAAATATAAACAGGCTGTACTAAGTGACAGTACCATAATAAAGCTGACTAGGCAAGTTAGCAATAACATACCATACCATCTTTATTTATATAGCACATTTAAATAACAACTTAATTTAAAAACAAACATACACAGCCAAAGAATAAAACTACGTATTGAGGCATGATTTAAACACCTGAAGGGTGGGGGCTTGTCTTAAGTGCAGAGGCAGCTCATTCCAAAGCTTGGGAGCTGCCACTGCAAAAGCCTGGTTCCCTCTCAGGTTCAGCCTGGTTGAATAGCAGTAGATTAATACATGCATTTGTAAATCCATAAATTCAGAAACCATTCCATCTTTTTGATGTTTGTAAATTAAACCTCAGCATGCACACACAAAAGAAGATTTATAGAATGACAAATCAACAGACCTTTTATACAACTTGATATAGCTATGTATACGTACAGAATAATTTCAACTTTTTTCAACTGTCTGTCTTCATGGGTTTTCCTCCATCTTCACTGGGCGTACGGGTCCATTTGGTTAATGTCTGCTACCCCAGCGATGTAAAATGCTTCAAGCACTACCTCAACTTGGAGAACCACTGGCAATACAGGCAGGCAGGCAGGCAGGCAGGCAGGCAGGCAGATAGAAAGGCAGACGGCCAGTGGTCAGATCGGTGGGCCACAAACGCTTGTGAGTTGTGAGACTTTCAAGTGGAACCTGATTCGGTAGAGATTGGTTTATGTCAGAGATTAGAGGAGGTTTGCCACCAATGAAAGCATCCATGAAATTGTCATGGTGTATCCATGACGTCAGCTTGGATACTCCTGTAAATACATTTCTTAATCCGTTATGCACAGCAGCCATATTGGAAAGAAATCCGTACTTTTACTTCCTTCACTGCTCTGTTCCATTTAGCAGAGTTGTTCTCAAACATTTCAATGTCGAGGACCCTCAACAACTCTGATGGAAGCAAATGGACCCGCAAGGGTCTATTTGGTTCCATTACACTCTCAGAGTTATACACATACAGTTACAGTATGAGGGGCCATTTGGAACCCCCTCAAGGAAACATGAGAGTCCCTGGACCCCAATTTGAGACCCACTGGTGTAGCAGGCGTGAATTCCGTTTGTGTCCGAGCATAGGCATGGTAACGCCCCGCCTGCCTGTGATTGGCCTACCGACACTGTCCTCCGAGGTGGATATGCTGGATCATGATGCCTGGATAGTCTGATGCGAGGTTACTCCATGGTGAGAAATAATACAAGTAGTATGGTATGATACAAGAGAACGCAAACTTGTACGTTTTATTTTTGTAGAAAACTAATATTGTTTGTTCCGTTTGCTTTGATGGAATAATTGATTGAACATGCAAGCCATAATATGATTTGATTTGGGTGTGTTCTAAAATAAAGTGTTTGTGTTGTTAGTTTGTATGTGTAAACTTGAAACATTATTGTAGGTCTACTATAAAAAGGTCTATTTTCCCTTCATCTTTATCCTTTTTAGTGTAATAGTATTAGTTTACTATAATTAGATTAATACACGATAATCAACACTATCAAAGAAAACGGCATAAACAATAAAGTTTTCCTCTTCTACAAAAATAAAACGTACAAGTTAGTTACAAGACTGCATTCTGACGCACGTGTCAAGCTGTCATTCTCTTGTAGCCTATTATTTATTTCTCAATCTCACCACGGAGTAACCTGCGTCTCGGAGGACAGTCAAGACGGGCAGTGTCAGTAGACCAATCCTAGTCAGGCGAGGCGTTACCATGCCCAGCCATGCCTATGCTCGGACACAAATGGAATTCACGCGTGTAGCAGTGTTTCCAGTGAGCACATTATCGGCACCCTGACTCTCTTTGACAGTAATGGAACAGAGCCTTCATTAGCATCATTGGTAACACCTGTGAAGGAAGGAATGCTTCTTGCCGCCTGGACTTGACAAGATGGATGTGGCGGGACAGGCACTGAGGCACCAGGACAGTGGAGTCACGTGGTGTGCATATCTAAATTTGAAGCCACGGGGAACAAGGTTCAGTGGGCCAAGGTATGCAGTATGGATAGCTAAGCAAGGGCCCTTTTCTAATGAGGCAGCATAATAGAATGCTTATGTTAGTAACTGACCCGACGGCACAGTCTGTGCTGGTGTGTGTGTGTGTGTGTGTGTGTGTGTGTGTGTGTGTATGGCGCTCCATTAGTGCCACTACAAACGCTGCTCGCGTCGCGTGGACCCGTTGGATTTTTTTATGCGTGCGTGCGTGCATGCATACGTCCGTTCAGCGCAGGCCATACAAAAACCATACTGCATTGGTACTGCACATGGCCGTGTTGAGTTTTTTTAATGCGTGCGTGCGTGCGTGCATACGTCCGTTCCGCGCAGAAAGCACTGCTGCTTTGACGTATGCTTTGACGCATGCTTTGTGGCTTGCAGCTCTGCACCCACGTTAACGCGTCGCGTTACTACTGCATCGCGTTCGCGTTCTGTGTACTGTACTGCATCGCGTCGTGTAGCCTAAAAATATTAAAAAATATTAATTATTAATTATTATTATAATAATAAATATTAATAAATAAATAAATAAATAAAATATATATTATATATATACACATATATAATAATAATAATATAATATTAATAATAATAATAATAATAATAATAAAATAATAATAGTAATAATAATAATAATAATAAATAATATTAATACATAATAATAAATAATATTATTATTTAAAGCTATATCTTTAAATTAATTTAAATTTAAATTTAATAATAAAAAATAACTAAAGTTTGTTCATTAATCGTTTGTTCATAATCATTATTATGATTATTATTTTTAATGAGTTATGGCCTCATTAATTCCTCATTAATTCGGTGTTCATTAATTAACACCGATTTCACAACACAATGTGAGAGTTTATAAGTGCCGCCCGCCCACTGCTGTTTTGCACAGATTAATAGCCAGATTAATTCATAACATATTCAAAGTAATAAATGTCCTCTTCTCTGTTGTGGTCAACATGCTTCAATGCTGGAGACTGAGTGACAGCAGAGTTTGACCTACTTTTGAACAGGCACTCAGGTAATAGCTAATTAATTATTTGGGCGCGCCTCTAAATTCCAATAGCATACTCCAGGGTTCCCCAATAAATTTTCCTCAAGGGCCATATTTTGACTAGTACCAGGCTGGGGGCCGAGTCAGTAATGCCTTGCTCCGAGCTGACAGTTTCCATCCGCTACCACTGAAACGCAGCCTTCCTATTAGCCAACATAGCCGCATGAGGAGACTCTGTAGTGAAGACGCAAACTACAAAACACAGGCAGATATCCTAGATGCGCGCTTCAGAAGCAGAGGCTATATCCAGACGAATGGCTAAAAAAGGCATGCGACAGATTCAGCGACTGTACACAAGAGGAGGTTCTTCAATCAAATCAAAACGGGACCCCCCCTCAAGTAACGGTCCTCTATGCAATGTGCAATACTCAGCCCTGGGAAAAGAATTTGACTGTGCTATAAAAAAACATTGGTAGGCCTACATACTCATCAGCGACCCCAAACTGGCCAATACCTTTAAAGAAACACCTAAGGGTTGTTTACAAACGTCCTCCCAATATTAGACAAACTGTTGTAAAATCAGATCTCACTCCTATCTCGCCAGATTCTAACTTTTTGACTCAAATCCCCGATGGCAATTATAAATGCGGCAGATGCGCACAATGCAATTTCACCACTAAGAGCCACACTTTTACGCACCCACTCACGGGCAAAAACTTCGACATCAAGGGCACCATAACCTGCACAACAAAAAATATACTAAAGATATACTTGCTCAAATGTCCATGTGGACTAGTTTTACATACTCAAGTCCTGTAGCTTTCCCGATAACGCGGCTATTTTGGTTCTTTGTGGAAACATCCTAAAAAGGTGTTTTTTTATATATATAACTGGATGTGTTCACCATTATGAACAAATGTTTTGGTATACATTCATACATATACATTTTAATTATTACTTCGTATATTTGAGAACTGGTATTTGGCCTGGCCAGCCTTTTACCCTCCGTACTATAATTCAGGCATGTGTTTATTGCCTTCTAGTTTTGCAATATGCCTACACTTGCCATTGCACCAAAGGGTGGAACGTGCGGCTAGTTTGCGTGTTTTTTTCTCCGTTCTTTATTATGATATATGCCTGAGCATGTTGTAACAGTATTAAATTCTGAGTGGTAAAAGGAAGGAAAAGCAGAGAGTCTAGCGTCATATTGAACTTGAGTGAGTTCAAATGAGATATTTGATATTTGAGAAAAATAATCAACGTGTTGAGGCACACGTTGATTGATGTGTGCGCATGCGGGACGTTCCGCATGCGCGCGTTGCGCACGTGTCGCGTTCCCATTGAAAATGAATGGGGAAAGAAATAACACGTTCAGACGGTGCAGTGCAGAGCAGCGCAAATCCAACGCGTGACGCAACGCGAGCAGCGTCAGGCGTGGCACTAATGGAGCGCCATAGTGTGTGTGTGTGTGTGTGTGTGTGCGTGCATATTAGGTTACTATACTTGTGAGGACAAAATGGCCTTACAAGTATACTGAGAAATAGACGCATGTCATTTTTTATTTTTCAACAATACTCTTATTGGCCTAATAATGAGTTATTTAGGACGTAGTAGCGCAGCAAGTGTTGGGCAATATAGAGCGGCGCAGTCCCGTTCGTTGTTCTGAAAAGGGGAGGGACTGCGCCGCTCTATTAGTAAAATGTTTACTTTACTTATTACTCCTTAGAAAAAGTAATAATAATACATGACTTATTTATTGGAATCAAGAGTAATAGATATTACTTTATATTACTTTTCACCCGGGCCCCTTCCACCCGCAACATAATCTGTTTAGCCACCTCCTTTTACAACTGAATCCAATTCATTGGAATAAGAAGTCTCCAATCAGCCAAACTGAATAATTGCAGGATATAAAAGAAACATCACACCCGTGTGAAGTGAGGGGCGCTCTTATCATCTCACAACATCAATTACAACATAATGTTTGTTTAGGAAACGGGTGCTAATGTTTGTTTAAGTCCTCAAAACAAACATTAGATTACTCTTTATTGTCTATATGGTGTTTTCTTAAACAAACAATCGTTAAACAACAAACATTATAGCCATATACAGAATTCAGAACCCATAGAGACCATTTTGAGATTGAGGAACAAACTTAGAGAACTGGACTGTAGGCGCCTCTCAAAAATAGTCACCAGTCTCTCATCAGTCTTTTTCTGCTGCATATTCCACATTTGAAATGAAACATCAACAATCTGAACTGCACACACATGGCTGTCTCAAAACAGACAGTATATATTGTATACATAAATAACAAACAATAAAATAAAGCAAGTCTCTGACCTTTTTGAGGCAGCCTATAGTCTCTCAAGACAGAATGTTGATATTATATAGTATTACATATTACACCCCCCCCCCAAGTCAGCTTATTTTAAAACTGAATCCAATTGTTTTGAATACTAATATTAAGAATTCTTCACCAATCAGCCAAAAAGGCTATAAAATGATTTAATATTACACCCACCCACTTTACTGTAATGATTCAATTTCAATAGGCTAGTACAGACAGACTGCACAGCGGCAGACATAGTTGCAAAGAAAACTCCAGCCTACTATTACAAGTTAACCCTTGGAATGCCAGGACCAATTTTTTTGTTTGGGTAACAAATTGGCATATTTTTAATTCATCGTTTTAACATACAAGAAAGATCTGGTGGATTGAAGAGATGTTTTTTTTTGTTCATTCATAGCAAATGTATTCTCTCGATTCGCCACCAGATGGCGGGAAAGCATCATTATGCTGATTTTGGCTAAAATAGACGGATCTTCCTAAGTCACTTCCGGTTGAACGATCAACAACATCCTGTAGTAGTTTGACCCTAGTCAATAGTTTGGCTGGTCCGGATTGCTAAGCTAATGCTATATTTTTCATAACTAAGTCAAATTAACCTCAAATCAACCCCAAAAGATCGCAAAATATCACATTTTTTACACCGTTAACGGGAGGTTTAGATTTTTGTTTTGTTGTTTTGTTTTGTTTTCTTAAACAAACAATCGTTAAACAACAAACATTATAGCCATATACAGAATTCAGAACCCATAGAGACCATTTTGAGATTGAGGAACAAACTTAGAGAACTGGACTGTAGGCGCCTCTCAAAAATAGTCACCAGTCTCTCATCAGTCTTTTTCTGCTGCATATTCCACATTTGAAATGAAACATCAACAATCTGAACTGCACACACATGGCTGTCTCAAAACAGACAGTATATATTGTATACATAAATAACAAACAATAAAATAAAGCAAGTCTCTGACCTTTTTGAGGCAGCCTATAGTCTCTCAAGACAGAATGTTGATATTATATAGTATTACATATTACACCCCCCCCCCCCCCAAGTCAGCTTATTTTAAAACTGAATCCAATTGTTTTGAATACTAATATTAAGAATTCTTCACCAATCAGCCAAAAAGGCTATAAAATGATTTAATATTACACCCACCCACTTTACTGTAATGATTCAATTTCAATAGGCTAGTACAGACAGACTGCACAGCGGCAGACATAGTTGCAAAGAAAACTCCAGCCTACTATTACAAGTTAAGTCATGCTCATTGCTCTTTGCATTTGCAGCACAGCGGCAGCAAAAAAAACCCCAGAAACAAACCGCATTATCTACCTTTTCTGCTGTTTCACGTATGTAGCATGTGAGACGAGGTGCTGTTCAATCTGTTGCTCTGTGTTGACGTGCTCCCTCAGGTCTATTAGGAGGTGAACCACGTCAATCACAGAGAAACAGATCAAGCAAGTTGCAACAGACAGCCATTAGATTGACGTGGGATGGACAGGGCAGGGCCTATGAGCAGGGCAAGGCATATAAATGAGACAGGAATCGACTGGCCTGATCAACCTCAACATTGCCAATCTACAAGCTCACTATGTAGCACCGCGCAACACATTGTGAGCTTGTACATCTGCTATTGTTTGGCTATTATTTTGTTTGGCATGGCCATATTTTGTTTTCAGCATTATTCATACAGTAATTACATTATACGTGCGTGCGTGCATATCCAGCATGCCAACTAAACAAAAACTACTGATTACTTTGAGAAGTTAAAAGTTAGCATGTCAAAAGGTTGTTGTTGTTGTGTGCCCCCCCCCCCCCCCCCCCCCCGTCCGTCCGTCCGTCACTCACAAGGTCCTTAAAAGTTGTGTAATCTCCAGATTAATATCCTCACTTTTTAAATCAAGCCATGTGTGGCCACCTCTGTTTCCAAGGGTCCCTTAATGAGAGAGTGTGTGTGTGTGTGTGTGTGTGTGTGTGTGTGTGTGTGTCCGTCCATCCTCCGGTGCCGGAGCTAATCTCAGGCACCGTTGGCTTGATCGCAGCCATACTCTGCGCACACACTCCCTGAATGCCACAGCTGAACCTCTGTCCCAAGGTTTTCACATTGGCCTCTTATAGCGTCACCAGGAGGCTGCTTCGTGCAAAAATAAATTGGACAGTACACCTACAGAATTTGTCCAAGCATCACGCAAATTGGTGCAGTCTCTCTAGAGCCATTCAATGAAACAGGTCTTTCAGATTTTTCAGACTCAGCTGATTGGCTAAGATTGGCTTCCAAAGTTCGCAGGAGTACTCAGTTTCAAACAAAATGCTGCAAATCATGAACACATCGTGTGATTTCCATGAAATTGTGCACGCACATTCCTACTAGGCTGAGGAAGAAATGCCACTTCAACATTTTCAACTCAGCCTCATGGTGGTGCTATAACTGGCCGATTACCGGTAGTGTTTTTACCTCCAACTGCACGGATCTGTGTATAACTTTGTATGCCAACTCCTTAGAGGCCAAGGAAAAATATTTGCCTGGAATTTTTCACATCTGCTCTTTATAGTGCCACCAGGAGGCCGACATATGTAAATGACATTTTCTAATAGGCCTATTACTCCTTTAGATTTTATCCAAATTTCACACAAATCAGTACACATGATCTCCATAGTCATGTGATCAAGACGGGTTGGTTTGATTTCTCATAATCCACCCTGATTGGCTACGATTGGCTTCTAAACTTTTCAGGAGTAGCCCGCTTTGTACAAATCGCCACAACTACTCAACGCAGCATCCGATTGCGGTGAAACTGTGCATGCATATTACCACTAGGCTGAGGAAGAAATGCCACTAGACAGTTTTTTTAAAAGCCTCATGGTGGCGCTACAACAGGCCAAGCCACGTCACTCACACGCACGCACGCACATAAACCAACCACATTCCCAGACACTTCTTATAAAGTGTCTTCTAAAACATCACACACTCCTATCCTCCTGGTGGAGACCTGTGCCCAGAAGGGCACTTTTTCTAAGTCTTACATTATTATGGGCAAACTAGTCCATTCCATGAGTTATTTCGCTCTGTTGTGTTGTTTATTAGCAATTTAAGAAATACAAAATATAGTCGCTCATTGACTTCCATTGTCACTTCTAAAGTGTCTTCTAAAGTGTATCCCTCAACCAAGTCCATCATGTATGTTTTTAGTGACAAGCGGACGAGATCAAATACATTAATTTGTTTACATCCATTCAGGAGTGGGTGTACAGTTTTGGTCCAATCAGATCGTTTTTTACTCAACGCGAACAGCAGTGATTTGGTCGGCGTAGGCATACCTACCGGATCTTCTTTCTACACAAATTAGACAAAACAAGACAAAATTGTAATTTTTTATTTAAAAAACTAAACGCATGAGTTTTCCTGATGTCATACACTGTCAGAATCAGCTTTTGTTGCGTTGGTTTATGTGCTAAAAGAGTGACTTTGAGAGCAGTTTCCCCATTCCAATGGAAGTCAATAAAATTAGTGTTTTTATTTCTTAAATTGCTAACAAACAACACAACGGAGCGAAATCACTCATGCAATGGACTAGTTTGCCCATAATAAGGTAAGAAAACAACCCAAACCTCTCAAAAAGTGCAATGGTTTTACCCTATAAAGGAAGGAAGATAGACCCTTATCTGTAAATAAAGAGATAAGCTGTCTGTCTGTCTGTCTCACCACCTCAGTTCTCTTTATTGTATTTATATTTCTTGTTTCTCCTCTCTCGCTCCTCTCTTATCTTATGAAGGTACATCCTCATTGGATCACTGCCATAAAACAATAATAATCCAGAGCAATTTACGGCCCGACTCTGTCTCTGACTTGCCCCTTTCACACTGAGTCCAATAACCTTCCTATTATTCCCACAAGTTCCCCTATCGATCTGAAACGCAAGGGGCTTAAACAGGGGAAGAGAAAGTCATCTTTGTCAACCCGTGTTGACACTTCTGTACGTTGTACAATGTACACAATTAATTCTGCAACGATCAATGACAGGAGGGCAGTGCTAGCATCGCCTATAAACTACAGTGCACCCGCATCGCCTAGCAACATGAATTAAAAACAGCCAGTCTTGTAATATCAACTATACTTTCATGGTCCTCACAAGTATACTGTAATTTGAGAAAAGAAACATGTTGTTATTATATAGAATAACTTTTTCTCTTTTGTTTTATGGTTACCTACATTTCTTTTTAAAGTATATAAAAATATCCAGGTTGGGGCTAAGGATGGAATTAAGAATTTAGAGGTTTAGATGTAGATGTTTGGCTTTCCCCCATTTTAAACTTACGTCGCCTTCACACCAGAAAGCTTTACGGCGATTAAAACGAATCCTGCTGCACATTGTCGGACAAACAGTGCTGTGCCTCCATGCCCAAAAGAACAGTGCATACGTAGAGAGAGAGAGAGCGAGCGAGCGAGAGAGAGAGAGAGAGAGAGAGAGAGGTCTAGTCCCCAACGGCACGACACGTTATGAGTATAATTTTAACACCATAGATTTCACTGTGTAGGCTAGTTTATATGAATTGAACACATTGATAAAGGTCCCTGCTGCGTTTTCCAATTGCTGTGGATGACAGTGCAGTGTGAAGGCAAACCGCAGCAAATTAAATATGCAAGAATCCCAACTTATCCGACCATTTGCATCGAGTCTACCGAAGTATTAGGTGTGAATGTGAGGCCATGTCACGCGGCGAAAAATAGTCGTTCTACAAGCTCACAATGCTGTAAGCTCACAATGCTGTGAGCTTGTATTCAGTTTTTTTGGCTGTTGTTCTGCTATTTTCCATCTGTAAATATAAATCAGGCTTAATTTTGACACCGTAGTAATATTGAATGATTGCACCCAGTCAATTAGGCTATACTACTCTTGTAGCAAGTTGTGATATGCATCGTTGTGTAAATCGCACCGAGGCCAATTAACTGCGGAACACTGGGCACACCCGAGAGACATTCATATCGCCTATACGTCCAATTAGTCAGGGCTCGATCAATTTTAAAAGTAAAAAGTATTTTTCATGAATATTAATATGTTCTCTGATCAATGTAATAAATTGCCAGGAGTTCATTATATAAGTTGTGCATAGTGATGTTAACGCGATAATGGCATTTGTTGATCAATCAGACCCCCCCCCCCCTGTTAAAAGTTAAACTTCATGAACAAACAAAAACAACTGATTATAGACATTATAAAAATGCAAACAGCACAGATTACAGTCAAGCAAAAAACAACAAAAACATCTACAAAACATGGAATCTACTACAGGTTGGAGCAGAAGTAAGCCGTAGGGGGGATAAAGATGTGGGGGCAATCACCTCCTCATCACCTCCTCTCCTTTTGACCTGCTGACGGGTGAATTTTTAGGCCTGTTTAACACTAGCATGTCTGAACTAAACTCACTACTACTCTGATGGCTAACGGTCAAGATGACCGTGTTTTTCGTGCAATTCCATTGGTCACTCTCTCCCTGCATCTCTTCTAATGCTCTTCACACCTCTCCCCCCGCGGCGGGGGGTTGATGACTTGCCATTCTCTTCTAAATGTCACATTCCAACTAATTGCACAGCTTGTATATAACGATGCTATAAACCTTATTATTCCAACGTTTCGCCAAACAGGTTGCCTTCTGCAGGATATATTGAAAACAGCCTGAAATAAAATAAAAACAAGATCCGGATTAGAACGAGCTGGCGATATTTATATGGCAGAATAGGCTGTGGAACAATCCACATCAACAGGCTATAATGCCGGTTTTAGCGTGCCCTCTGAAAACATTTAATTAGTAAAAAGTTTGGGAGCGGATAAAACACTGTCCGACTTTGTTTTACCTTTGGGTAGGCTAGAATTGCGTGGTGGGGGGGGGGGGAACTCTGCAGTAGGGCATTAACGACTTGAGATTTTTCCCAGTCGACTTGTCGGACAGTAATTTATCGATAAGTCGAATTATCGTTTCTGGCGGGGGGGGGGGGGGGGGGGGGGGGGGGGGCGGACGCGGACGCGCGGGGGGGGGGGGGGGGGGGGGATTTAACAGGGGCGGGTGGAGCTGCCGCGCGCTCAAATACGGAGCATGTCAAACATAGCACTGCGCATTCAGTGGCCTCTCCAATATGACACAGTCACAGTGCATGTATCATCTATATCAGAGGTTCCCAAACACCGGTGCCGGTCCGCGGGACTCGTGGCACTGGTACGCAAGAGGGGAATTCTACGTTTTGCGTCGTTTAAAAATGTCCAATCTTTGTATCTTTAGCAGCAGCAGCTGTAGGCTATTTTGTGACGATAGCATTAATGAAACCAAACGCTACACGCGGTTCCGGTACAGGATTATTATTTCATGTGAATCATGTCAAAATGAAAAGATGATGTTATCCAGGTAAAGTAGTGGTATTGGCACACAGCGCAGCAGCAGCACCGAGAACACAATGAGAGATATGACATTATTATTCTCCTCCTCCTCCTCCTCCTCCTCCACAACTCGATAACGTTCTCATTTGTTACTCATTTTCTGAGCCATGCAAATAAACAACAACCCGCACTGACCGGAGACGGAGAGGTTCATGTGCGCTGCGCGTAAAGCTTAGCCAGAAACAGACAGTCATTGCGTCAGCATGCATGTAGCCTCGGGAACCCAGACGTTATATTTCCAGCACGGAGGTGAGGGGGATATCGTTTGGGGGTAACGTTTGCGTGCTTCTATCTGTTACTTCTCTGACACAGCGCAGTTCAAACAGACTTCAGCCAGTCTCAATAGTGGGACACCGCGCGCTGAGAGCCACATAGCCTACACAGCTGCATTTGGTTTTTAATTAAGGGCGCGTTCTGAATGCAATGAAAAAAGGGGAGAAAAAAAAAAAAAAAAAAAGCTCAACTTTCGACTCGCGCTGCTGCGAGTCGACTCGTGACTCGTTTATCGATAAATCGATAAATCGATTTTTTGATGAATGCCCTACTCTGCAGATGTATTTATTTCCCCAGATGGTCTAAAAAAGGAGTTACATTGACCAATGTATTACCAATCTTGTACACCATTGCTCACGAAAGCAACACCCCACCCAATAGCCTTCTATATAATGCTGCGCACATATACCTATATATTTAAAAAAATACCTGCATATTTTTTGGGAAGGCTAAGCCTTGCCTAGCCTTACATACCCGCCGCCTATGATCGATGTAATTTATATAGATTTGATTGATTGTGCCAGCAGAGGTCCGTAGCAGAAGGTTTATAGCAGCACGGTTTATATATACACACCATAGGATAAATCATCAAGTCATGTGACGCATCACCGCCACAAACAGTGCTACAGCGTTATCTAAAATGCACTTCCGCATACCTCACCGGCAGTTACTTGGATAGTCGGATTCATGAACATTTACATCATGCCTCCGAGGCTCCGCGAGCAGCAGCGAGAGAGGGAGAGAGAGAAAAAAAGAAAGAGCCTTGCGTGCAACTGTTCTTTTGACTGACATAACATTTGGAGGTTCGGAAGGTCTATCTGGTCCCAGCTGTCGGGAGGTGTGAAACTTCACTGCTTGCGGGGAAGAAAGGGTGACGGAGGTCAATTTGACCAAAAAAGACCAGACCTACTAGGTATAAGTATGCCTAAAATCATATTTACAAAACGTTTCAGATGGGGAAAAAAATGATTTCAATCGAATATTTAGACAAAGTCATGCAAGGGGAACTTTCTCAAGACTTCATGGGCAAAGAAAATCTACTTCAAAATTTCAAAATCGGTCAGAAAGACCGCTGCGACGTGCTAGTGTTTAAGGGACGAATGAATTAACTTACAAGTCAAAAAGGATCGCTGAATAACCAAATGAATAAAGAAGTGAATGAATGAACTTCTAAACTAGTGGATTAATGAATGCCGAAATCAATCATAAATGTAAACTAAAGACCTAACTAAATATCCTAACAAACAAACCAAAGGATGGGCTGGTCTCAACTAATAAGGTGGGGAGCTTGGGCATCTACGCACTATGTGCGTGTCGGAGTGCCCAGACTCCTCATAAACTATCAAACTAAAACAAACTAAACTAACCAAACTCAAAACGCCAAAAGAGTACTTACGACCAGCCCACCTGTAACTGAAATAAAGAAGAACAAAATCAACAGGGAGGGAACACAACTGTTCTGATGGGTGTTTGGGGAGGGACTGAGCTGCTGGCCACATGCTCCTATTTATAGCCTCCTCCCAATCATGCAACAAGACACAGCTGCCACAGGGTGTGGCACCCAGAGCCCTCAGGTGATTGACAGGTGTCCCTTACACCAGCCAGGGGTCAGCAATGTCACAGGTACTATGACAGAGCAAAGACAGAGTACATTAATGAACAAATAGATGACAGACAGATAACACATTATAGACAAGTGATGATGTGTGTAAAGTGTGCAAGCATATGACACCATGCTTTGTGTGCCATGTGTGTTCATATGCAAGCACATACCAGGTTATAGCCAAAGTAACAATGTATGTATGTACAAACAAATAGCACCATGCTTTGTGTGCCATGTGTGTATTTGTAAGCACCTAACACCCCCACCCTAAGTTATTGGATGGTGGCCAGTACCACCAATAGTGTGTATATTGTGATTCTTTGTTTGCAGTTAATTACCTGATCGACTCTTTCATCTCTTTCAACTAGTTGCTACTATAGCTATCTCCGAGTCCTAGATAAACACGGGTCAGAACGACATATAGGACTTAACACAGAAGACTGTATGTTACGTGAATGTGTGTGTTTACTATAAAATAAATGGCAAAAAGACAAGTGGTTGTTTGCAGGCATTATTACAACTTTTGAGTGAGTGAGTAGTGAGTGAGAGTAATATTGTTGGTCTTTACTACTTGGTCTAATACAACCCCCTTACGGTGGGTGAATCAAGTTTAATAACCGTATAGTTTGCTTTGGGAGGTTTGGAGCTTAGTTTTCTGTGCCATTGAGATATTAGAGAACCAGGACGCACACGAATATGGGCAGTATAAGGGCTGCAGCTAAAGTCCTGAGAGCCCCTTTGTTAACAAAAGAGGAAATTCTGCCCAATAATCTTGTCCTTTGATTTACTCTTTTGATCGCCCTTGTTGCCATGCTTTGACCTGTCAGTTTATTGTCAAGATACAGCCTAGATAATAATATGTAACCTCTTCTTTTCTACTTATGGTTGAATGGAGCTGTTGCCTGCTATTACCCATTTAATGGATGGTGCAAACTCGTTGTAATTTTAAATTGTGGAACTTAAAAAAAGCATAAATCAAAACATTATTGGCCAAGGAACCACTAGCTGAGGAAGATCGATGAAGCATGCAGGTCACCCACTATTATACAATTATGTTGCATGCAGATTAATCTTTTTCATAGACTCCATATAATGTAATTGTTTGGCAGCACTGTATTTGGATGTCAATGTCTATTTTTCAAACATTTAATACATAGACCCATGGTAAAAAAACAAAAAAGCAAAAAAAAAGAATGGACAAATAAGTCGGACATGGGGGCATGGTTTCTACATGCCCGTTGAGACTATTTTTCAGTGTTTTTCAGACAACGGAAATGTATGCTATTGGTTGCAAACACAGCAAGGGTGGGTATGCTCTCGATAGAACCAGTAAAGAAACCCTAGAAACATACTCACTTTATTATTAAATTAAAAATGATGGGACCATCATTTATTAATGCATATAATGATGATTTCAAAAAGTCTAAACTTAGTGATTGAAAACAAAGTGTTTATGAAAAGGTCAAAAAGAGATGCGCTCGGCTATGAGCTTGTAGATCTGCTATTTTGTTTTCAATCGTCTCTCTCTCTCTCTCTCTCTCTCTCTCTCTCTCTCTCTCTCACACACACACACGCACGCACGCATGCACGCAGCAAAATGATAAAATGGCACGGATGCTTTCCTGGATTGAATGTCTTCAATCCGGTCAGATGGGTGGGCTGCAATTTAGAGAACCAATGTGGTGGATACAGCCTGGGTGAAAGGTTTAATGTAATTCTAAACGTCTATAGCGGCAGCATGAGGTGCTTCGGCTAAATGCACTCATCATGTTCATCATTTCTTCAAGGAAACGTCTTTGAATGGCGCCCTGAACCAATTGATCCAGTCGCCGCTGCGATTTATGATCCCACCAAATCAATGAAATGACTCCAGCCATCAAAATGATTCATCTGGTACAGATATAAGTACAAATAATACTAATACTAATACTAATACTAATAATAATAATAATTGTAATAATAATAATAATAATAATACTCTTTTTTTGCCACGCTATAGGTGCAGCAGAGTGTAGTAAAGTTGTGCCACGGGGATTCTTCTTTCTCTCATGATCATTTCCTGTTTCCCAGCCTGGAGACCAGCACCAATGCACCATTGTAAGGACCGGTTATTATTATCATTAGCTCACACTGTTTATCTTCCGCCAGAAACGTTAACATGTCGGGAGCGATGCGGTACAAAATAAAAAATGACATCCAAACCTTGGATGGATGCCGATCACCAAGGACAGTGCTCGTATTTAGTAGTTAGGCTTGGGAAATCCTACTTTGAACGAAGGTCTATGGGGCCATGTGCAAAGATCCTGGTTAATGGTCCTGGTTCATCTCGGGATAGGATTCCAATCCTTAATTATTATTATTATTATTATTATTATTGCAAAACATGCACTAACCACTTCAGCCCTATATAGATTTTGGCTATTTGAAAATAGCATTGTGAGCATGTAGATCTGCTATTTTCAAAAGATGTGTACACATTTTTGAAAACTTAATTAGTACTTTGATACCAATATTTTTGTATATTTGCACATGTAAATTGTTTACATTGTAGTTTTGGTAATTTTACTTAATGAAATTTAAAAGAGTAGCCTACTATTTCCACCACTGCTCATAATGCCTTGCAAAAAATGCTATAAATTATGGAGACAAGAGGTTTCTGTCCGACAGTAATTATTATGGGGCCCAAAATTATATGGACTGGAGGAGTTGAGGGTCCCGTGGGACTTGGTTTCAGCTCCCGCTTTGAGACAGTGAATAGAAATAGAATAGAATAGAATAGAATAGCCGCCCGGGGTCAACCGTTATCTCCACCCAGGCAGGTGGAAGCCAAACGCAGAGGAAAAATACTCCACTTCTTCTCTTCTTTTTCATTTTGTCTTCATGTTCTCTTCACAGAAAAGCCATGGAGCTCCCCCTCACACATTCTCCCTGCACCTCTTTTATTTTTTCCTTTTCTTTTATCTACTTTCCACTCGTTCTCTGAACCGGCTCTATACAAAAAAGAGAAGAAAAAAACCCATTGTCTAACAACGACAATGACAGAGAGAGAGAGAGAGAGAGAGAGAGACACAGCAAGTGGGAGAGAGAGAGACGTTCAGCTATCAGATCCACAACCTCACAACGCAATGCAACGTGATGCATTGTGAGCATCTGGTATTGTTGTCAAAGTCAAATGAATTTAGTGTAAGTGTAAGTACGGAAATGTAGGGAACCCTAGGATAGAGCCCTGGGCGACGACTCCGGCCTCCCAGACTGTATTTCATCCTACTATAAATGTGCAACGTCTCTGTGTGCGTCCGGTTGTAATGCACGTAACTCGAGAACCGTTTGCCCCACCGACTTTGACACACGCGTTCCACACCCCCACAGGGAGTGCGGTGCCCGGTATCGAGTCGGTCGGACCCACGGTTCTCCAGAACCACCACAAAAGGCTCTGGCAAGGCTCTGCCAGTGGGCCTAATGCGACAAAGTCCCCCTGTGCAATTTCCAGCCTCTGCATCAGCCAATTGATTGTGAATCTTGTCCCCACACGTCTCATATCCATTGACAATGAAAGGAGAAATTTGGTCAAATGTCTGCCATTTGTACACTCTCAGAGTTAAATTAACATTGATTTTACAATATAAATTGGGGGTCACAGAGAAATAAATGCCATTAAATGGGGATCCGAGACTAATGCATGTCAAACTGGGGGGTCCTTGAAATTAAACGGGTTGAGGTCAAGGTTGCTGTAGAACGCAAACGTTTCGTTTAGGGTATGTTAGATTAGATTATGTTTTGAGATCTTTATTTTTGTGTTTGTTAGGTTAGAGTTAGACATGCAGTATTTCAAACAAAATCCTGTAAAAATCATGTTCTAACAAAAAATTCTTGCTTTTATGTGAACTCTAAAAAGAAGAGGTCATTAATAAAACAACAATTCACTTTCCAACTTCATGTGACAATTCTTGTATTCCCCGAGACGGGATCGTAACCATTAATTTCAATGGAAAAAAGTGCTTCCATCACTGCACTCTGGCTTCACGCAGCTCCAATTGGAGAGAAAAAATACAGAGCGAGAGAGATAAAATCACCATCCTAAAATGTTGGTGTCTTCAAGCAAGTGTGTGTGTGTGTGTTTGGGGGGGGGGGGTGTAAATGAAACAAAAATAAATACAATAAAAAGGCAATGAGAAAGTGTTGACATAAATAAACAATCCTAAAATGTTGGTGTCTTCAAGCAAGTGTGTGTGTGTGTGTGTGTGTGTGTGTGTGTGTGTGTGTGTGTGTGTGTGTGTGTGTGTGTGTGTGTGTGTGTGTGTGTGCGTGCATGCGTGTGTGCGTGCGTGGGTGCGTGTGGGGGCTTTGTACAGTATGTGCGCGTTTGTGTTTCTTTCAGAGTTTATTTCAGAGGCAAGCATTAACAAAACACCTTTTGTTCTAAAGACGTCTCCACAGTCCTCTCAATAAAACGGCAGGGTGCTAAGGACGAGTATAGGTGTCTTCAGGTCCTTTTTAATGACATAAAACGGGATCGCAGTAATCCATCTTTTGACAGCTCCCGTTGCTAGGCAACGCCTTGTTCAGCACTCCTTGTTTATGGGCCGACAAAACGTCTATTATCTCTGAATCTACATCTACGTCGCTGTCCATGCATGGTTTTGATCAGAACAATGTTCTGTCCTCATTTCTGACTTAACCAAGCATTGGAATATAAACGCTTCTAAAGAGAGAGAGAGAGAGAGAGAGACCACGAGGTAGTAATGGAAGATTATACCTCCCGGTTTTGGGAGGAAATTGAAGGCGGGGCTTTTCAGAGTAAAATGTGCCCATCTGCTTGTCACTCTATAACACCTTAATATTGACAAACTCTGGTAGCATCAGTGATAATTGTGCTCTTACTCCACTAGAAAACTAGAAAACTTTTGTTATATAGAGAGAGATCTGGTGGGGGGGTTGGGGGGGTTGGCGTATATATTTTGACAGACAGCAGCGGAAGTCCTTGTCATGTCTGTCTAAGGTGACATTCACACCAGAAAGCTTTACTGCGATTAAAACGAAACCTGCTGCACATTCTCCTAACGTGCGCTTCGTTTGTCAGGTGAAGGCTCATTCGAATCCTATTGCGCATCAAAGAACCGCATTCTACTCCGCCAAAAAACGGGGGTTTCACTTTCGCTTCCAATCACACTTGATTTCGATTCGGTGCAGGTGGGAATGCAATCCGTGGAAATGAAGCAAACTATGTGGCGGATAAGGAGCTGCACAGTTGGAGGCGGAGAAGGGATATTCATTTTACGCAGTACAAATGTGTGTGGTTACCATGTGACGTGGTCAAATAAGGAGACCGAAGCCCTCATTGAAATATGAGGACGAGCACATTAATCTATTGCTTAAGGAAACACATTAAAAACACTGCAGTGTACAGAATATCCTGTCTGTCTGTCGTGCGTAAACATGGAGGGCTGTCACTGTGTGTGGGGAAGGATCCGAGTGGAGACTTTCTTCATCTTGTTTAAATATAAATACTTCAAAATTAAAACACATGTTTAGCTCAGCATAATTTATAAACTGTATAGCTAACATAGCAATGGCATAATTATGCATAATAATTGTAGGCTATATGGTGATCGGATAATCATCAATGGGACTCTGGGAGTAGCTATTGTAAACTTCGGATCATTTTGCGCTCCCGTCTCCGCAGTGCCTCGTTCATGTGCCCAACAGATATTATGGCTGACACACACACACACACACACACACACACACACACACACACACACACACACACACACACACACACACACACACACACACACACACACACACACAGCCCCCGATGACACAATTGTACGACAAAGTAAGGACAAAAACAAAGTACATACTTTGAAAACATGGAGATACAAGGTTTCTATACCCGGTTTCTATATCCGACAATACATTGTATACAACTCTACCAATAATGATCTTCTGAGACATTTGTGATTCATAATCCATCAAGACTTTTCTTGTCAGAGCAGAAACCCAATGTTCCACCCCAAAAAAAGCATTTGGTGACAGTAGTAGCAAGGGAAATGTCCCCCTTCTAGCAGCATCGAGCACAACCATGGCTCTGAGTGTGGGCGGCCATCTGCCTCGACTGTGTTGTTGGGAGGAGAGAGAGAGATAGAAAGAGAGAGTGAGATAGAGAGAGGGAGGTTGGAGGGTTCAAAGAGACAGAGAAAGAGAAAGAACAAGGGTGGGAAGCAGAGAGAGAGGTATAAATTACACTATAATGACAACAATAACATCAGCTATATTAAACCATTAAAACCGGGGAAGCATTTGGGTATTCAAAAATATATACAAGCTCATAGAGTGTCACAGCAATAATAAAACAAAAACAAACAAACATCTTGAGGCGATGTCCTTGACATGAAAAAAGTTTGAGCACCCACACATTTTTCAGAAAAATGTTTTAGAAGACATTTGTAGAATCGACCTTAGGTCTTAATGGGTTAAACGGGCGGGGGGGGGGGGGGGGGGGGTGTCCCTGCAGAAGATGACTTCAGTAGGGTGAATGAAACTGTAATACACCAGTCCCTGTGTCTGTATTTATTTATTTTTGGTCAGCATTTCTGCCACTGCGTTGCTCTGGCTTGTTTTCACTGGGTAGCCATTAGCCCTGAGTGAGCCCACACATGCAGATCTGTTCACTGAAAACAGCCCTCAGCCGTGGCAGGAGGACTCTTTGCTATACATGGCCTGTTGGCTGTTGGCCGCTGAGAGCAGTGAGCACCACCAGCATGCCTGGCATGCACCGCCAGATTCCTGCTACAGAACACTGCTACGCATAAGCATGGTTTAAACATGGTTTAGTGTGGTGGTGGTGGTGGTGGTGGTGGCGGTGGTATACAGTGTGGTGTGAACCCCAGGCTTTGGCTGCCCAGACGTGTGTCTGCTGCTCACCCACATGGCCCGCAGGCCTTACAACTCTGCTGTGTGCACGAGCTTCCTCTCTGATCTGACTGCTTAAAGGCCTTCGCTCTGTCTCTGCAGGTCCCCCGACATACACTGCAACACCCTTTGATATGGAAATTCAAATCACTATAGGCAGACACGCGCACACACACACACACACACACACATACACGCACACATGTTTGGAATACTATACTTCTCAGGACATCCCCAATTTAGGAGGACACAGTTTTGTGAATTTCCATTTTAACCGTACAATACAAAAAAGCGGATGTACAAATTCACAGCGCGTCTCAGCATGAAATACTGTGAGCTTGTAGATTTGCTAATTGCTGATGCACCAGCGAAACTATGTGTAAATCAGGCATAATATTATACTGTATATTGATATATTTGATTCCTAAACCATACGTATAAATGTCTAATGCTAACCAGTAAAGTAAACTCTAAGAATAGAGGGTATAAGTGTTTGAAGTCACGGTGTGAACTGTTTCAATTATATCCGATCGCTTAGTCCCTGCCCAACCCGTCCTTGTCCAATAGGCACGTTAGCAGTGAGGAGACAGAACAAGCTGTCCTTTTCCCCCATAGAGATGCATGTTAAATTACGGGATTTCTCCATATAAATAATCGATCATTTTAGTAGCAAAGGCTTCAAAATGTCTTCTACATCTATTCAACCAGGCCTGCAGTAGGCTATGCACTGGACAAATGTGCATGACATTATCTTAAACTACAAATACGAGGAAATGACAGAGGGAGAAATAAACTTTTAACGACTACCCGACAGGAGTTTTCATGTTGCACGGTAAGACTACATTGATTAGTATTATTGACATTGCATAGAGTGGGCCAAAAGAGATGGCTGAAATGTGCCTGAATAATGCATTTTATAATAACTGTACAATATGTGAATACATTGATGGTGATATAATAAGCCTAGATCATAGTCAGAGAAGTGATGACGAGTCTGTGGCAAATTTGGAGGCAGGTGGAGTGCAGCACTGCTGGTCAACCCGTGATGAGCTGACGCACACAGTGACGTTGACTCTCTGATTCTGGTAGTGGGATTTTCTTTTGAATTAATGATTTTAACACTAGCATGTCTGAACTAAACTCACCTACTACTCTGACGGCTAACGGTCATGATGACCGTGTTTTTCATGCAATTCCATTGGCCACTCTCTCCCTGCATCTCTTCACACCTCTCCCCCCGCGGCGGGGGGTCGACGACTTGCCCATTGTCTAAATGTCACATTCCAACTAATTCAAGGCAGCAGTTTCAACTCGACAGGACAACTCAAGTTATTTTTTTCTTTTTCATTTCAGTTTACCAAACTATAATTATAGTGACAATGTGAGCGCTATATTGAATACCCTTGCGCAGCAAACACTGTCCGACTTTGTATTGAGCCAATAAAATAGGCTACCACACGTTATTGTAACAGCCAGAGCCAGGCACATTGCTCAGAGTCAGACGAAATACGACATTAGAGTTATATATTGTCATTTTTATATAGAGGGGGAAACATTATCTAGGCTACACATGTGTTATCGATGTAATTAATATATATTTGATTGATTGTGTCAGTTCCAGCACCAGAGGTCCGCTTCTCAGCAGCAGAATGTAGGATAGATCAAGTCATGTGACGCATCACTGCCACAAATAGCGCTACAGCGTTATCTAAAATTCACTTCCGCATACCTCACCGGCAGTTACTTGGATTCATGAACATTCAAGAACAATGTAGCCTACATTTACATGAGAGAAAAAAAGGAAAGAGCCATGCGTGCGTGGAAATCAGTTCCACTGGTCGCTTGCAGAAAAGTTTACAGACAAAGGACGGACGGACAGAGCTAACTGATATATTTTGACTGACAAAACATTTAATCGTTCGGGAGGTCTATCGCGTTGGAATGATTTCAAACACTGTCATTTTTATTTGGAATCGCATCGGCAAGCATTCTCGCTCCAAGGAAAGGAAATTTCGGTCGGGTCAAACCGACCATGCATAGCTCGTAATCACGATGCTATAAACCTTATAATTCCAAAGTTTCGGCAAACAGGCTGCCTTTTGCAGGATATATTGAAAACAGCCTGAAATTTAAAAAAAAACATGATCCGGATTAGAAAGAGCTGGCGATATTTATATGCCAGAATAGGCTGTGGAACAATCCACATCAACAGGCTATAATGACGTATAATGAAGTCGGACATTTAATTATTTCTGCAAACCGCATATAACAAATAGCCTATAACCTCTAAAACAACATTTAGTCTACATGTTGTGAGTATACTATGCGTAATGTAAGTTTGCCTTTGCCTACATGTGGAAGTATTTGGAATGCAAATAACCCATTTAGCTTGAACAATGGGTCTCCAGTCGGGAGGGAGGTGTGAATTTCACTGCTTACGGGGGGAGAAAGGGTGACGGCGGTCAATTGGACGAAAAAGTGCAGATATAGTAAGTATGCCTAAAATATTTACAAAACGTTTCAGATGAAAAAAAAAACAGAGATGATTTGAATTGAACATTTAGAAAAAGTCATGCAAGGGGAACTTTCTCAGGACTTCATGGGCAAAGAAAATCCACTTCAAAATCTCAAAATCAGTCAGAAAGACCGCTTCGACGTGCTAGTGTTAAGTCATTTTGATCACAGAAGGTACAGCTCTCGATATGCCGATCCATCTTTATTCCTACTCTCAAAGTGTGAGTGGGTCATGACCGAAATAATAAAATCACGGATACAAGTGGCTGGCCTCTCCCTTAGAGATATGAGGATGTCAGCCACCCAAGAGAGACTTGGATTGCAGCCACTACTCCTTCACTTGGAAAGGAGCCAGCTTAGGTGGTTCGAGCATCTATAGTACGGATGCCTACTGAGTGTGTCCCTAGGGAGGGCCT
The DNA here is from genome assembly GCF_964188405.1 of Protomyctophum parallelum. NCBI lineage: Eukaryota > Metazoa > Chordata > Actinopteri > Myctophiformes > Myctophidae > Protomyctophum > Protomyctophum parallelum. The sequence goes on from NC_139711.1 coordinate 27,813,543, forward strand.
TGCTGCTCGTCCCACTGGGAGGACACCCCGGGGAAGACCAAGGACCATATGGGGGGATTTCATCTCCACACCTGGCCTGCATGGGAACGCCTCAGGCTCCCCCAGGATGAAGTGGCTAATGTTGCTCAGGAAAGGGACATCTGGAGCTCTGCTGAGTCAGGTCGCCCTGCGACCTGACCCCGGATAAGTCGTTGAAGATGAATGGATGATAACCGTAACCTCAACCATCATCAACATCATCATCATACCCAGAAGTTATGTGGGAAAGCCTACTGAGTGGCACTGGCAAAAAACAACTTTCTGGCCTTGACAGCCGATACATCCAAACAGAAAATACCTATATGATTGCACGATTGTGTCACGATCCGTGACATGTGTTGGTTTTCATGTTTTCCAGTTATGGTTTGTGTTTTACTTTTCTTTTGTGTTCCTCTGATTTATATTATACTTATACTACTTATACTATGAAGTATTGTGTTCTTGTTTTCCTAGTTCCTGTTTGAGTTTTGCATTACCCTTGTGTGCTTTTATTTTGTAGAATTGTTCATAGTGTTTCCTGTCTGTCTTGTTACTGTTTGCCTGCCTTGTCAACCTGTGCTGTGATTAGCCTATTGTTTCCACCTTGTCCTGTTTGTTCCCCAGCCTATCACAGTGTTGTTCACCTGTGCCTGTGTGTATTTATACCCCCCCTGATCCCAGTGTTTCCTTGCTAGTTCATTGTGGTATGTTGCGTGTGTGGTATGTACCTTTTGTGCTTCCAGTGTTTTTGTTTGTATTCTATAGTTCTTTTGAGTTATTAAACCTTTTGAAATGACCTTCCTCTGCCTCCTCCTGCATTTGGGTCCTATAAACTCTCCTGACTTGAACCGTGACAGATTGTTGATCGACATTAAACTCACTTTGACACTCGATTTGCCACTCACTTTATGCATGCACCTATAGTGATTTAGAAGGCATTTGCAAAATCAGCCTCAGATCTTAATGGGTCATTACTGTAAAAACAAAACCAAAACCAAAAACACTCAAATTGAAACCGTTCACTTTGTGACTTCAACCACATACACCCTCTGTAAAACAACTGTACTGGGACAGTGCTCTAACTAGGGATGACGGGGTTCAACCACATACACCCTCTGTAAAACAACTGTACTGGGACAGTGCTCTAACTAGGGATGACGGGGTTCAACCACATACACCCTCTGTAAAACAACTGTACTGGGACAGTGCTCTAACTAGGGATGACGGGGTTCAACCACATACACCCTCTGTAAAACAACTGTACTGGGACAGTGCTCTAACTAGGGATGACGGGGTTCAACCACATACACCCTCTGTAAAACAACTGTACTGGGACAGTGCTCTAACTAGGGATGACGGGGTTCAACCACATACACCCTCTGTAAAACAACTGTACTGGGACAGTGCTCTAACTAGGGATGACGGGGTTCAACCACATACACCCTCTGTAAAACAACTGCACTGGGACAGTGCTCTAACTAGGGATGACGGGGTTCAAGTGGTTAAGCGGCTGAGTAAGGTTGTGCTCTCTATGGTTGACATCAAACATGAGGCTGAGTTGACAGAAGCAGTTAGTGGCAGGTGGAAACTGTAATTTAACAGATGGCAAGGTCTCCGAGAGAGAGAGAGAGAGAGAGAGAGAGAGGATGGGGGTGATAAGTGATTATACTGGTTGGCCTATGAGAGAGGTTGTTTGTGCGTGCGTGCGTGTGGTGTATTGGCCTGAAAAATATATCATATTACTGACGGCCCCTGAAAGTAAAGCATACTATCTTGGTGAGACATTTTATTAAAAGGATGGATCCTGGCTAATAAGCCATATTTGCCTACAGAATATTGCATTATAACAACCATTGCAAGTTGATAATGTAATTTGTCCATTGTGTTAATACTGTATGATATGCCCTGTTGTTGAATTGAACAGTCAGGACAACAATGGAAGCATATCCCCAGGACTTTTTTTCTTCTTATTCCTTGTATCCAAGGCTAAGCATTTTACTGTACCTCCGTTGCTCTTTATTTTTGACTAATAATATCTCGTCGGATGAAAACCCCATAATTATGTCCAAACGGTTCATTTTTCAGAAAAAGTTAAAACATGGAGATAAGAGGTTTCTGCCCGACAGTGACAATATAGAGTTCAAGAGAGCCAGATCCAAGCTGAATGGGGGGGGTGTCTCACAGCTAGAGGAAGTGAGGCTTTAGTGAGCCAGCGGAGGGTCAAAGAGACTTCATCAATCACGCACAGGCAGCTCAGCGAGGGACACAGTGGGGAATAAAAGAGCCTGCAGTGCCAGCAGCAGAAAGTAACTAATTATATTTACAGGTACTCAAGTACTTCACTTGAGTACAGATTTCATGGCGTTGCTGTTGGAGCAAAATACATTTTGTGTTCCCCGCCCTTTGTAAATTAATGCCCTGCTTGACAAAAGCATCAAAAGTAGCAGATGTGCAAGCTTAACGCAAATCGATGCATTTTGAGCTTTTGTACTTAGACTCAAGTAAATGTTGTGTACCAGACTTTTTTTCTACAGCACAGCACAGCACAGCACAGCACTGCACTGCACTGCACTGCACTGTACTGTACTGTACTGCACTGTACTGTACTGTACTGTACTGTACTGTACTGTACTGTACTGTACTGTACTGTACTGTACTGTACTGTACTGTACTGTACTGTACTGTACAAGCCCTGCTCCCTGGCCTGTGTGTGTGTCTGTGTCTGTGTGTTAGGCTGTGCAACAGTGACATTTTCGTGCTCGGACAGACCCAGCCACCCCGTCAGGGACAGACCCAGGGACCCAGGGACACACATATAGCTGTCTATAGGAGTGGTTGCACCACTCAATAATCTTTGATTCTCAAGACTTTGAGAACCACAGATGAAAACAAACAAAAAAAACTCACAGGGTCCGCCTGCCCACAGGGGTCCTTGGGGGAAGTGATGCACTCACAGCGCATCACTTTGTGCTTTGAGCTTGTACATCTGCTACTTTTGAAAATATTTGAAAAAATTACATCTTAAAAATATGTATATTACAGTTTGGTAATCTTCTCTTAGATGGGGGCCCTCGGCCATATACATAATCAATTTGGGTATCCTTGACATGAAAACGTTTGAGAACCAGCTGGTTACAGTTGTTAGTAGGCTATAAACAGGACTATAGAGCCATCCAGCTGGTTAGTAAAACTGGACTAAAGAGTCAGATTGATGCAGGATTTTTATGTCTGAGGCAGATTCACAATTATGGAGAGTCCTAGACCTGTGAATCTAAACCTGTGGGCAGGGTGAGGATATTGCAAATGGTCCCCCAAAGTATTGACAATACACTATGAGTGTACTGATAGCGTAACATGAATATCAAAAAACATGTGTAAAAGAAAACTAAATGCAATTGTATTCAGTTGTTCTTTAAATCAGTATTTTCAGTATGATACAGATGAAAAGGAACTTAACAGTGTATTAACCTATAGGCTGGTTTATTTTTCCAATTTCTGTTATGATAAAAATCTAATAAATTAAAACAATATATATATTATTATTTTCTTCTTTTGTTGATGTTTTCACTGTCAATGCAATGGTAGTTTGCTGTTGCCTTGGCAACCCCTGGCAGAGCCTGCAGCTCTTGCCCTGCAGTGAACTAACTGCTACTCACTATAGCTCACTATAGGGCATAGCTAGCCTTGCGTAGCCATACAATATCACTGTAATCTGCTTGGGGCAATTTGAATCTGGCCCAGTAAATCTATTATACAGTAGCTGCCATTTTGCAGTGCCACAGATACAAAGCCCTTTTTCCCATAGAGACTTCCCGAAAATGTGTATATAAATGGTCTTAAGCCTGCACCAAGCCATCCAGGCTCCTGGTGAATCATGATTCATGACCATAAAACATTTGATAATTAATAAAACTAAACAAAAAAGAGAGACATTCTAGAAAATTATCTAACAGGTGAGTTTTGCGACCACGTGGTTTCCTTGTTCCTCGCTTCACGAATTAAACGGTGGATCATACTGTAGGTATAGCCAATTAAGAGAGCCATCAAATGTAGGGGAAAAAAGACATTGGCATTGTGGGACATGTCAAAAGTCGTCTTTGGCAGTGAATATTATAGTGAATATATATATATATATATATATATATATATATATATATATATATATATATATATTTTTTTTTTTTTAATAGTAAAAAATGCCAAATAAGTTTAGGAATAAGGGTTAATGGGTGGTGCAAGATATAGCCCATAGTGTCTATTTTATGTCATGATGATGTACGATGATAAATGCTCCCCTCACATTTTTTTCACTCCACATTACATATCTCCACTTCTCCAGTGAAAATAGCCGATCTATAGCCGCACAACGCGGCATGAACACAGTGCATTGTGGTCTTGTAGATCTGCAGTCTTCCAGAACACGGATGCTGGAACATTTGGCACCAAAATCACCATTTGAATTGATGCCGGTTTTCCAAAGACCCCGGGTGTCGAGATTGCCTTTGGACGCATATTTTAATATCAATTGATTACAGTGATCAACTGTGTCCTATGCAATCATAACACTCTGGTTCCGGTGCGGTAAAAAAAGGGAAAAAATATAATATAATAATAGGCATACTAATAATAATAATAATAATAATAATAAATACAAACGGAAATGAAAGTGCTGTCTTTATGAGGACGCAGATTTTAGAAACATACAGTTAAGTGTTGAGGTGTAAACACAACCAATCAGATACATGGCTGCAGTTAATATCGGCTGCTAGTTTGTTTTTAGTCATCAGCATACATTTGTATGGAGACATTTGGACAGAAAGAAGGCTGATCATTTATACACTAAGCAAAATAGGGCCTAGTATTGATCCCTGAGGAACTCCAATGTTACAGTTAAGATATGCTGACTGAGTATTGACAATACAAACACTTTGCTTCGCAGATTTTTATTTCCTGACTTGCAGTTTCCGGCCAAATCAGCTTTCAATCTAAAAGTCTCGCCCTATTAAATACATGGACGGCACTCTGAGCCAAACACCAGATGCCGCTGTGGCGTGAAATAAGTTAAGGATGCCGACCCCCCCAACCCCCTCTCTCTCTGCCTCAAGTGTGTTTTCATTTGTTTGTTGGTTGGTTTGTTTGTGTTTGTTTTCTAGCTCATCAAGACAGATAGCCTTCCAGCCCACACACGGTGATAAATGATTAGTGATGCAGGCCAAAGAGAGGTAAGTGGAGAGGGCCTAAATTGATGAGGATTCATTATGGTTGGTATGTTTGCCAATAAGGCCATTTATCAAATCATATTTAGGGTAACAGGACGTATATATACTGCTGTTCTCTCATGGCTTGACAACTTGATTTAAGATTTTGTCATGGACACATGCATGCACACAAGACACACATGCACGCATGCACCCACTTTGAGGAAGTGCACAGTGTGGTATGGTTATCCTGGTACACTATGGACATATTACCAGAATGCTCTATACCAGAGCGTTGCATATTAATAATTCACAATCAGTGCCGGGATTCCTTCAAAATAGAAGCTCTGGGGTACCTTGCTCTCGATTTCATTTATACGATACATGATCCAAAAAGCGTTCATATTTTGAGGAGCAGAAATGAAGCGCTAGTATATCCATCAGATCAAAACCACGGAGAGCGCCCTAGATGAGCAGATATGAGGCATTCTTTCTGCCGCGCTAACAGGCTGGTGAACGGTAAGCTAATATGACTGAAGAGAGAAGCACAGTGACCGAGAGTCCGACTGAAAAATGAAAAAAATGAAAAAAAAATCTTTGAGGATTCCCTAGGACGTGTGGACACGTCGGATGGACGGAAACAGTTAAAGGAACTGAGTCTAGGCCACAGGGCATGTACTGTAGCAGTTTATTCTATAGCAGACGAACACATTGTCAACACAACACAACACTATAAATCTAAGTGGCTAATACAGTGCAAATACATCATCCTAGAAACAACTAGAACTGCACTCTGTCGAGTGCATACTTGCTTGTTGCACACTAGTAGGCCATAAATGGCCAACTAGTGCGCAACCAGAGCGCGCAAGTACTTTTGACCGCTACAAACTGTCAACCAATTACATATACATATACTATGTATATGTATGTAATTTGTCCGTCCCAGCCAACCCGCCACTTTTTATGCGTATGCACCGTCCCAGCAAATTGTGCCTGATACGGCAGTGGTGCCAGATTACATACATGTATACACAGGAGCATTACCTTTAATCCCCCCAACATCCATCGAAAACCAATTACCCTCTGGCATTGGGTCCTTTAATCCACATATTTCTTACGTCATCATTGAGAGCTAGTTATACATATACTATATATATATATGTAATTTGTAAGTTGATTAGCGGTATACTGTGGTTACTTTGCGCCAAAAACCGTCCCAGCCAACCCGCCACTTTTTATGCGTATGAAAATAAAACAGCAAATTGTGCCTGATTTGCTGGGACCAGATTACATACATGACCATATTTCTTACATCATCATTGAGAGCTAGTCATACAGATACTATATATATGTAATTTGTAAGTCGATTAACGGTATACTGTGGTTACTTTGCGCCAAAAACCGTCCCAGCCAACCCGCCACTTTTGATGCGTATGCAAATAAAACAGCAAATTGTGCCTGATTTGCTGGGAACAGGTTACATACATGTATACACAGGAACATTACCTTTAATCCTCCACTAAAACATATCATCATTACGTCACAATCGAAGACCAATTACACTCTGGCATTGGGTCCTTTAATCCACATATTTCTTACGTCATCATTGAGAGCTAGTTATACATATACACACCATGTACTCTGGTCCCAGAAAATCAGGCACAATTTGCTATTTTATTTTACAAATTACATATATATATGTATATGTATGACTAGCTCTCAATGATGACGTAAGACATATGGTCATGAATGTAATCTGGTCCCAGCAAATCAGGCACAATTTGCTGTTTTATTTGCATACGCATCAAAAGTGGCGGGTTGGCTGGGACGGTGCATACGGACCGGGCGAAAATATTACTTGCGCGCTCTGCTTGCGCAAGTAATAAAACAATTGCCATCTTTGCCTATAAAATTGCCCATTAGTTCCATGTGTCCAATCTCAGAGCTCTGGTGACCCCGTGTGGTCCCTAGATTTGATGTTGGGAACCAGGGTATTGGAGGACTAGAATAAAGAACAATTAACACAGCGGTCCGGGCACCTGGGCTCCAGTGTAGCCTGGCGGTGTGTTGCGAGTTGGAGTCCTGGTCCTGATGGCCTTTGCTGCGTATCACTCCCCTCTCTGCCCGTTTCCTGTCTGACTTCAATAAAGGCATACAAAACCAAATGAATGAATGAATGAATGAATACACAAGCATTCCTATATTCTGGGAGGGGGATGGAGGGGGACACTCTTGTACAATGAAGTAGGACATTATTTTTTTCTGTTTTTGAGCAAGCAGCCCTGGCTGATTGCTCAAAAAGCAGAAAAAAATAAATAATGTCCTACTTCATTGTACAAGAGTGTCGCACAAAAGTAGTGATGCGTTGTGAGCTTGTAGATCGTCTATTAGCACTATTTCATTTCATTATTTTAATAATAGATTAAAGAGGAATGGTCTTGGATATACAAGGTTTCCAACAGCAACAATTTCCAGTACAGTGGCTTGGAGAGACAGCAAGATCCATTGTCGACCTCGACGTGATGCCGTGGCCTTTGAAGACTCGTCGCTGCGTTTGGGCTTGGCAGGGAGTGTAAAGCTTGCTCTGTGTGTCTGTCAATTTCCTCTAACAGTGCAATAGTAAGAACATTTTATGTATTTGATTAATTTCATACATATCTTTTATTTTTATTTTATCAATTTAAATAAAACAGGCTATGGCCCATTGTTTGGGAAACACCGTGGTAGAGGAAGTATAATACGATGGACAGCGCACAAGATTATATCAATACTATACACGTCACACGGCCTCACTGCCCTTCTGGCCAATACCATTCGTTTCGAGATGCTTTCCGGGACCGGAAGTTCCCAGATGGTGCATTTGAAAATAGTGGCTTCAAAGTGGGTCTAGAAACCAATATGAGGCTCCCTTTGTCCATATGTTGGCCTATAGTGCCAATGGCAGGCGCTTTGAAATGGTCAGATGTCGCATCTGTATGAATGACTGCTTCAGGTTAACATAGGGAGCCGTTTGAAGAATGCCCCAACATCCTGACATATTTGAACGGTCTGATCATTTCACTATTACTGCAATATTAATGAAGCAAAAGAGAAGGCTATGAAAAAAATCTACACTTCAGGCGAGGGCAGACTGTGTACCTGCACCTGTGAGGTGCGTACACACTGTGTGTATGTGCACGTGTGCGAGCGAGTGTGCAAGCGTGCCTGCATACAGTACATTATTATTGTATTATTACTAGAATTTTGCGGGCCTTTGGCCCGCTCATCCTAGCGCCATGCGATGTGTCGCAAATGGGAATAAGGCAATAGCGGGAGGGTGATGCGAGTGCTGTACCCCTTTGTACTGTACTGCACTCCTTAGTATTGCACTGTACTGTAATGTTCTCCTCTGTACTGTACTTTACTGTACTTCTTTGTTCTGTACTGTACTGTAGTCCTGTGTACTGTACTGTACTGTACTGTACTGTACTGTACTGTACTGTACTGTAGTGTTATTGTTATTAGTGTTGTTATTGTTCTTCTTCTTATGATTATTATGATTATTATTATTATTATTATTACATTGATTATTGTTCTGATGCGAGCTTGATTGTAAATGAGTGAGTTTACAAAGAAGCTTATTGTTATTATTATGATGATTATTATTATTATTATTATTAGTATCGTTATTGTGATTGTTATTATTATTGTAATTATTACATGATTATTGTTGTGATGTGAGCTTGTTTGTAAATGAGTGAGTTTACAAAGAATCTTATTGTTATTATTATCATTATTTATTACTTAATTATTATTATTATTTATTATTACTTTATTATTACATTATTACTAATTACTAATTATTATTAATAACTGTCCAGCATGTATAGCAGAATTGTAAGGACCATTGCCCTTTTCCTCACAAAATAAATGGTTGTTTTATGGTAAAGATAATAATAAGACAAGGTACAGGTAAGAATACATTAAATTTAGGCGTACAATTAGAAAAAACGATTATGTATTTAGAGGTCAGATATAGGTGGTAGAATAATAGGTCATAGCTCATAACTCATTGTGTGCTTGTAGACCAGCTATTTTTCGGTTATTGTCAGCTGTTGTCCTAAAATGTTGGTAATACAAGTATAGTATTAGTAATACAAACGTGCATGCGTGAATGTTTGTCCATGGGAGCCATTGCCACAGTTGGTTTGTGCTGCTGCTTATCACATGGGAGAGGCTGTGCCAGCTTGCTGTCCAGACTGGGCTCTCAGCCGGTACCTCTGTCTCTCTCAATCTGTCTCCCTCGCACACAGGCACACACGCACACTCATGCACACTCCCTTCTGGATGACCTTCGTTGTGTATCATATACCTCTCAACCTTTTCCCAGACTCGCTCTCTTAATAAAATCCTGTGGTGCCATAAACTTGGGCGTTTATGTCCTACAAACCACGTAGTCATGAGTCCGACACCTTACCCATAATCCTAACCGCACGCGTACGCCATGGGTGATTTTTAACCCGTCACAGGTTAGTTTTAGCCCACATCACATGTCGGGAGCCACAGATTATTTTTAAACCCGCAGTACACGTTAGTTAACCCGCAGCACATGCCGGGAGCCATGGGTGATTTTGAACCCACATCATGGGTAAGTTTTAACCCGCAACCCCGGAGCGGCGGTGTAGTTGGACTAATGAGTGTAGGACTGTTGGTATGTCTAACCAACATATGCACTCTGGCAATGCCTAAACCCTCTTTTCAAGGGGATTTAATATAACCACTTGCAATTCCCTGATAGATGCTAATGGGTGATGTCAGAAAGGGCATTCCACATTACTGTGACAGAGTAGTAGAATGAATATTTCTCCATGGTTATGCTAAATATGGGTGGTGCCAGCCAGATCAGAGATGCTCCCTCTAGTATTGTGGCTGTGGGTGTCACTCACTTTGGATAAAAGTTGTCCCCTTCACGATAACCTCATACCTGCGTATCTTAAATACCAATACCACTGATATTTGCTTAACCTACCCTGAGCCAGGGTAGGTTAATCTGCACTTTTACTTTACTTTTTACTCTACTTGAGCTTTGTGTGTGTGTGTGTGATCTGAAACAATCTCAACCTCAACTCGTCTTCTATGTTCGATCCGAATTGGATTAAATTATTCAGAGTTATCACTATAACCGACAGACGGACAGACAGTATAGAGTGCATCCAGCAATGTGATTAGTTATGAGCTGAGAGGCTTGCTGCCAGAAACTGTCCCCTCCCCCTTCCCCCTTGTTATATTTGTACGTCTTTTAATACCATCTGGGAATGAGATTTTAACGAGCAAAATCAATTATTCTTATGTAGTGGTGTCAAAATGTGCCAGTGCTGATAGCCCAAACAAGGCAGAAGCATATGTTCCAAAGGCCCCAGTGAGACTGACACTGAAGTTTGAACTTCATTTTGAAGTGTTGACTCAGGCCACGTTTAGACGACACCGGCCTGTAGAGAAAATGGCAAAGTCCGGTTGCATTCTCACTTTTTATTATGATTTTAGACGGAGGCGCAACAGTGATTTAACACGATGCAGTGTGCATGCCAGATGGCTAGATGGCGTACCATTTCTACCAGTCACGTAGAACCACTTCTGTTCTACTATCACATGGCTGTTTGTTTACTTTCACCAATCTCGCTAGATTTGTATTCCTATAGGATAAGCGGGGCGTGGGACTGCATTCTCATCGTAGGAATTCAAATATCGCCCCCTGCTCTGCACCAATGTAATAAGCATACGCAAGCCAACATAAACCATGATGTCACATGTTTTGCGGATTCCCTCGTCTTGCCCGTTTACATGGAGGTGCAATCAAGGCCCAGCATTATCAAAGATTTCCACTCTGGAATGGCCAATGGGGTTCCACCCCCGGATAACGCTGCTGCCGTCTAAACAGATGGCACATCTGATATCAGACCGTCTAAACGTGGCCTCATGCCTTATTCAGCCTATTCAATCTTGGAAAGTATCTGTGTCATTTTAGATTTTAGCTACTGTATTCATGGATGGCGTCAGGCAGAAACCTCTTATATCATGTATTAACCGTTTCAGTTCGTACGACGTGTGAGGCCGTCATAAGGATCCCGAAATATTAGTGCCTACGACGTCTGTGGACGTCCTAGCGACGTCCTAGAGACGCGGGGCGAGATAAGAATATTCAGAATTTTTCCTATATATTTTTTTGGCATTTCGCTTTTCGCTTTCAGTACGCTAACGCTCAGTGCAACTATTAGCTTGTCATTGACTCCCATGTTAGCGCGGCGGAAAGAATGACTCGTATCTCCTAATCCAAGGCGCTCTCCGTGGTGATGGATGGATCGATATGCTGGCGCTTCATTTCTGCTCCTCATCCGTCTCTCCCGCAAAATATGAATGCTTTTTGGAGCGTAAAACAATAAATTAAGATGATCGGGGATGTGAGGTCACTTAGTAAAGTCAACTTTTTTAGGAAAGTGTTTCCGGTTCATGGCTTTCAGAGTAAAAGCGATCAGACAACTCTGGCACCCCGGAGCTTCTATTTTGATAGCCTGGTTAATAAACCAGACCGAATCAGCCGTTGGCAAAAAAAATTGCCTACCAGCGGATTTCGGTCTGGAGAGGCTCAATTTTACGCCCATTTCCTACACAGGAGAATGTGGGCGGACAATAGGGACACGGTATGCAATATGGGCGGGCTTTGGTACAGTGACGTTCAATGCTTGAGACCTTTGACTGACAGTAGCTCTGACCAATTGCGTCAAAGAGAAAATGTTTCCCTGGAAATGAAATCCAAGCTGAGCCTCCCCAGACTAATATCCCGCGGATCCGTGCGATATTAGTCTGGTTTATTAACCAGGCTACTATTTTGATGCACTTCCGGCACTCAATGTGTTCCATTGCCCAACACACAGGTATTGGTCAAGAGGGCATCCGACATATGTGGACGTATTCAAGAAAGATGCAGGAGCAAGTACAGGCGAGCTGGCTAGATATAGAAAACAATGAAAGTGACGATGTAGGGCTGGGCCGTGGCCTCAAGGGAATGTGCGTGTAGAGTCTCACGCAGATCGGTGCAGTTATAGGTAAAAATGAGAATCGGCCTGTTATAGATTTGGGGCATTCAGGTTCTGCTCTGGCATCCAGGGACTGTGTGCACAGTTTTCCTATGATCTCTGCTTGAGATTTAGCTGATCTCAGATGTACTGTATGGACACACGCACACACATGTGCTCGTGCATAAGGACAAACGCAAAACATAGTCTCAGCGGCAAAGAAAAGAGCAGATCTATATAAGGTCACAAACGCAGCACAAATAAGATCTAAACTGTCTTACACAACACATCTTGAAAACTCTTTTTTGCTGCTATTACAAACATTCTTCTAACTCAATTAAGGGCAGCCCAGATACAATGAGCCACAGCATGTGTTCACCACTTTCAACCCTTCTATTCTTAGTAAAATGGACCTGAGTTACACCAGTGTTCATTATGTTGACTAAAACTATGACGAAAAATGTCTGTTTACTACCAGGGTGAACAGGCTAGCCAAAAAGTGCCGATCTACAAGCTCAGAACGTGTCGCAGCGCTTGTTTCAGCAATGTTCCCCCAAGAATAGTCCATGGCTGGGGTTCAAGTGGTGCAGACCAAATGAGCACAGACCTCGCACTGACTTTCACAGTACACACCAATTATCACACTGCCAGGGGGCATCTGCAAGTAGCAAAATCCTGTAGCAAGTTCAGCATTAAGTAGAATGGAGTGTCGCCACTGTCGGGTGGAAACCTTGTATCACAAAAACCTAAGGCCAGATGCACCAACAAGGATTCAGCGTTAGCCTTGGTTTAAATCGAGGTTTATCTATTAAAGGTAAGGTACGTGATTTTCTTTCGTCAAAATAAGTTTTAAGCTCTTTATGATAGTTCATTGTGACACTTCAGCTCAGATTGGCATAAACCATTTATGGCAAAGCATGTTAGTATGGCGGTGTGGCTCTGCTCATGTGATATCAGATCATCTGTGTACAGAGACACAGGTCTGATATCACATTTGATATCTCCGATATACTGAGACACAGCAGACAACGACTCCCCAGAGCAGAGCCAAAGATACAATAATTCCATGAACAACAATACACAGAAATGACACATCATTCAACACAATGAATCAACACAATCGCGAACAATCCAATAATATCCCATAACCCCTGGACTAAGAACTACAGGGAGGAGGCCGGAGAGGTGGGGGGAATTTTCACACAGACGCTGAACGAGCTGCTTTGACAGCTCAGCATGAAGAATGAGTAGTGAGCTGAGGCTGCTTAAGGAGGATGCTTGAATTGCACTATGGGAATGAGGGCGTGGATGAAATAGCTCGTAGCGAATGAGTGTGAAGCGAGATGACCTGGAGAGGCAGGATTTAAAGAAGCAGAATGAATTACAAAGGGGAATGAATGAGGGGAACTATATATAATAACCTTCTGCCTTCCGTGCCTCAATGAACTCACTTACGCTGGATCAGTCATTGCTATAAATAGTCGCACGCAGTCCGGCCCCTGACGAGTGGCCCTGATGAGAATTTTTCATTCATTTTTCCCATAGACCTTTCAGAAAGTATATTTATTTAAAGGTCGTTAAGCCTCAGACAAAGCCAACTCGGCTGGCTGAAACCTCATGACAATAAACACAATTTATGGGGCCGAAAAAGGGCAGGTACAAGACTTTTCTTTTCTTTCAGTACCATCTCCCTGTCTCTCCAGCTCTTTATTAAATTCCCTGCCAATCACAGGTTTTGACATGGGTCGTGTGTGTTCTTTTTGAGGGGCACTAGCTCCTATATACAGCTTTTGTCCCCACACGTCTCAATATTTTCCATTGACAATGAAAGGAGAAATTAGGTCAAATGTCCACTTCCGTGCCCACCATGGCAATTTCAACAGGCCATTACATAACAAACAACACATTTTTTTTTATTCAACATGAGTGAAAATGAAATACAATATGTCACACCCCTGTCTCAGGCGAGGGTCTTATCAACATAAAGGATGGCGAGGCAACACAGTTGGGCAGAGCCCTGACTGACTGGGCCATTTCTCAGAGCTATATACCCCCTGGCTCCTCCCACAACACAGGACCAAATGAAAAAGGGGTCATGATCCACATGTTATAGTCGCTCAAAACAGTCACAAAACACATATATATATATATTTCAGTTCATGTGAGCTTGTAGCTCTTTTATTTCACAAAGTCTTTAGTTTTCCAAAGTCCTTTTAGAATTCCAATGTCCCTCGGCGACAAGTAATCCTCCCCATCCCTAGACAGGAGTTGGTTTGGCCAAATTGGCCCGATTAGTGTTCAGCTGAGCTGTCCCTATTTAAGATGACAGGACCCATATTGCAGAAATATGATGAGAGCAGTGTGTGATCTGTTTGCTGCTTGCTTATAGTTTGTATACCTACCTAAACAGTGTGCGCTACTAAAAGGCATGCACATGAGCAAACAGACGGTGACAGGGTGGGGTCACACTCTCACATAGTACAAATACATTTTAACCATAATAAACCCCAACATAGCCCTAGGCTTAATACATCACATGTGCATACAAATGCGCACCAAACGTGTTATTTTGGGGTTGCACAGACTGAAAGGTTTGGGAACCCATACACTCGTGACTACTTAAACAAAAAGTGCATTTTCAGGTAGAGATACTAATTATATCCAATCAGGATACAGACTAAACAAGTGCAATTAGAAGTGATAAAAATCAACACTTTAAACATGAAGCTGATGAATCGATACACTCTCCTGATTGGCTGAATTTTGCACCTAGGCCTACCTTTTTTTCCCCCAACAACAAATGCTGCCGCTTATTTATTTATGAATGGCCTCACCCTTGTGACTAAGCATATGCTTTGTTCACCAAACATAAATAATGTATCCTGCTGTGTGTGTGTGTGTGTGTGTGTGTTCTCTGTGTGCATTGCTGCATCCATCTCATGTCAGGTATGTGTGTGTGTGTGTGTGTGTGTGTGTGTGTGTGTGTGTGTGTGTGTGTGTGTGTGTGTGTGTGTGTGTGTGTGTGTGTGTGTGTGTGTGTGTGTGTGTGTGTGTGTGTGTGTGTGTGTGTGTGTGTGTTATGTCCCGGGGGGGGGGCATCTCTTTCATATGCCACTCATCACAGCTACACCTACCAATAATAATAATAATAATTCAGACACATCCGACCAGTTAGTTAGTTAGTTAGTTAGACAATATACTAGCCAAAAATATTTTTCAGCAAAGACAGAGAGAATTGATTTATCTGACGAGGTCCCGACTCCATTAAAATGTGAAGGAGAAAAGGCCTTTCAAATTAATCACAGGGAATGATGGATGAGACGATGATAACCGGCTAATGAGTCTTCATGAATTGCCCTTTACAGGTGCCCAAATGTTGTACCTAACTGCTTGAACCACAGCGTCCATACTGTGGTGGGAACATTAGCCCAAAATAGTCAGTCTATTCTGGCTGAATATGTATATATTTAAATGTATTATTTATTATTTACTATAGTCAGGCTGCCCAGGTAAGTCTCTGAAAAGCCTACAGCTAGTTCAAAACGCTGCGGCGCGTGTGCTGACAGGTACCAGAAGAAGAGACCATATCACTCCTTCACTGGCCTCCCTACACTGGCTCCCGGTCAAATACGGAATAGAGTTCAAAATTCTTCTCCTCACCTACAAAGCTCTCAATGGTCAGGCACCACAATATCTCAAAGATCTCATTGATCCCTACAAACCAAATAGAACACCAGTGCGTCTACAGTATGCAAAAATGCTTACTGTCCCAACAATATCAAAAGTTACAATAGGAGGCAGGGCGTTTAGGTCCCAGGCACCTCAGCTGTGGAACCTTCTCCCGGCTTCGGTCCGTGGGGCTGACACGCTCTGCACATTCAAGACTAGGTTGAAAACCTTTCTCTACGACAAAGCCTATAGCTAGACTTGTCTCCAAGTCTAGCTGGATACCATAGTCGTACATTGTTGTGTGGGTTTGTCTCCCAGCAGTACTTGTAATATACACTATATAGGCTCCAGTAAGGCCTGCCACTAATACAACATTCTGGGAATCTCTCCCCGGAGTCTCTTTTCGTCCTCCCCGTCGCAGTTCTGTGGACCTCTAATATTAACCCCCAACTGACTACCAAGTGTGACCGTGGATCAGGCCTCTTCATGGAGCCCACCAGAAGTGTGACCTGGACCCGGCCTCACAGAGCTCAAACTCGACCAGATGTGGACCAGACCCCCAGACAACTTGTTGTGATTTGACACTATAATACAATTGAATTGAATTGAATTGAATTGAATTGAATAGTCCTGGCCCCAGTAAATTATATCTGGCCACAAAAGGTCACAGGAACTAAACCGAATGTGAAGGGGGATACTAGGGGGATGCCTACTGTGTTGTAGGGTCAAGTTTGTCACCTATCCCTTCACATTCTAACTTTCCAGGAATAGCCTGCAGTTTCTATTATAGCATGTATTTGCCATTGATGATGTCACTGATAGGCGGTTTCAGAAATCTCCACAGTTAGTCAGTCCTCTTCTTCTTCTGTGTATCATCCTCAAGTGTCCAACTCAGTATCGTGTAGCCACGCCCTTGTCTCTGGTCCCAATTGGAGGAAGCCGGCCTCTGAAGGTGGTCTGTTAGGTGGCAGGTTTTAATTATGTGTTTGGCAGAGTGACTAGGCTCTCCCCACTCGCATGCTCCACTGGTCTGCCAAACCCCACTTTGTAGCTGGTTTGAAGCATCCGACTATAGTGTGCAGGTGGTTCAGTAGTCCATTACCGGTGTGGTAGGTCCTCTCCTTCAACGCCATGTCCCGGGTCCCAAATGTAGCGGTGGATATGGGAGGGCCCACTCCTACTTCTTGCCACCAGGCACTTGTGCTGCCTTGTTGTAAGGGTAGTGGGACTTGAGTCTGTTTCGAGGCTTTGTTTCCACTGTGGTGTTCAGTTGTGCAGGATATGCCATGGGCTTTTCTTGCTAGCTTGTTAGCAGCCTCTCGTTGGGAGTCCGGCCGGGGCAATTCCTGCAAGGACTGGCAGGTAGGAAGGACACAGGAGAGGGCTTCAGGCAGCCATGGTTTGGGGAGAGTTGTTGATTATGCCATTATACGGTATCTACCTTTTTAACAAGTTGAATCCTACACCAGGCTGGGGCACGGTATCTAGTTGCAGTCGTATCAGCATAATGTCAGATAAGTGAGACCCTTGATGTCACGTTGGTCCTCACGTCTTACGTTGATTCTATCGAAGCGTACCCGTTGTATTTTGGGACTTGTTGGAACTCCAGGTGCTTATGGCAAGCAGCTGTTTTAACATTTAGTCAAACCACCCTCCTATCTGTAATCTATGTTTTAGATATCCAAAACCATGTTTCTCCTAGTCAAAACTGCATTCTCACTAGCCATGAACGGCTTGCACACATTTGCGCATGCATGCATGCACGCACGCACTCAAACTTAATTATTAGTAGACCATAGGCAGGCAGGCAGGCAGGCAGGCAGGCGAAGACGGAGGCTTGACAGTGAGATAGTGAATAAGGAAATTGGAAAGAATGCAGGGTCAGAGAGCGATGAGAGCAGGATGAGAGTGATAAGATATTGAAAGAAACGAGAGGAGAGGGTCAGTGGGGGTTGAAGGACAGCATGGTGATTAGTTCTAATGTAACCAGACACTATCTCGTTTCTCTCTCTCTCACTCTCTCTCTCCACGCACGCATACACACTGTCACAACCCGGCCCGTGGGGCCATGACAAATGGAGGAGGATGCAGGCACTGTACACTTGTAACAATATAATTTATTACCAAAAGGTATAATAACTGAAATTAGGCTTACAAACAGTGTGGGAGTGTGGGATGTGTAAGTCAGTAATATCAGTAGTGTCAGTGTGGATGTGTGATCAATGTAGTGTGGGGTGTTGTATACAAACACTCTATGCAATGATCAATAGGCCTATTAGTGCTTTAACCTTTTACTGTAACAAAACACTTTAACATTTTAACTTAAAGAGAAAAATATAACTTCCCTACCATTAAGTCACGATGACAGTGTGTTACAATATTAAAACAAATCCCACCGTGTAAAGTGAGGGACGCTCTTATGAGCGTACATCGTCATGACGTAAAATAGACACTATGCCTATTTGCTCAGACACTATGAGCAAATAGTTTCCTAAAAGCTGAATAGGCTAGCGCCAGTACATTTCCCATTCACTTGCAGGCACAAAGGTCACTTTAAACAAATACATTTTAAATCAACTTACTGAATTGGTTTTGGTGAAAACATTTTTGAATATAAGGTGACTATTCTCAGTTTACAAGTCAATAGCCCTAGAATGTCTGATCTTACATACATTTCATGTATTCCAAATACACAGACAGATCGCTCCTATACCTGTGGGGAACAGAGCGGCATTCCGACGCATCTCCATTCTGACCATTGACTTCCATTGATCGGAATGGCGGGGTTTCTCCACTTTTGGAAAGACCCCGCCACTCTCACACATCGCTATTTCGAAGCGCTATTTCGAAGAATGTGTGTGTGCCGTGCGTGCGCATGCGTCACTACAAAGTCACAAGGCCGCCTATCTGTCGTGTCAGACTGTTAAGGTCGTCGTTCTAAAGATATGCACCCACGATTGTTGTGGTGTAAATTGATCACACCACCTGCCAATTGTGTGCCCCATAATCTGTGCCTCCTAAAGGAAGTTTTGTTCAATCCTGTACTCATTGATTTGATGTTTTAAATGTTTCATGTAATCATTGAGCCGTTTAGCACAAAGAAAGACATGATTATGGCCAGTAAAATAAACAAGTTACATATAGGGTATTGTTTTTATCTCCCAACAAACAACAAACCAAGAAAGAGGTGCTTATTATAAAATTAAAATAAAAGCCAGGTTTACAATAATGCACTTGTCCGGAAAGATTTATTAGTTGTCCCGGACAACAGGTAGGTACAGTAAGCCTTAATGTCATATGATACAGTATACAAACATCACGCTTGTGCAAATAAATACAATATTGTAAATTACAATATTTTATTTATTGTGTGCTGGCTATCCTCACCTTCTAAATTTAACTATGACTATGGTTTTATTTTGCACACACAATTGCAACTGATCTGGAGACTACACCAGCCTGTTCAAAGCGTGCATACGCTCGCACAGCACATTTGGAAAGATCCAATTGATATCTGCTTATGCACATGCCTGTGCGTGTCATTGATATCACTTGGATATTTCCAAACGCATCATGTAAAAATGTGTCCATGACACATCACAATACAAATCAGCTGTGTTCGCGATGGGGTAGATCTCAAAGAATAATGGGCACGGTTTTATCTACAACCGTCATTGTTGATGTGCGGTCAAAGCATTATAAGCAAGACACAAGAGTGTTGAATTCAAGTAGAGTCTTCATCATCTTTTAGAAGACCCTCAGCAACAGGATGTGAGCTATCAGTGATGGTAGTCAACATGCTACTGTAGATGTCTTGCTAGGTGGAGCTTTGGCATGAATGTGGTCCTCCATTCCTGAGACTGCAGGCCACTGTGTGTGGACATCATGTGAACTCTATGACACAGCGGGCACCTCCTCTGAAGCCTCCATTGCAACAGGCTTGTCTGCGGGTGAGCATATTTAGGTTTAGCTCCATTTGACTCTACACTCTTAGCTCTGAGAAGAAGTTCTATTTAGATGTATCCCTGCATCGGTAGAACGTGGGTTGAGCTGTCCAAAAACAGTGGTTAAAACCCTTTTTGCAATATCGTTTCCAAAAAGAAAAGCTATTTCTGGCGAACTATGCGGAACCTCTTCTCGGAACTAGGAGCGAAGAGTGAGGTTCCAAACAGGGATAATTTAGGTTATGTGCTCTGGGTACCTCTCAGCTGTGGACACACTGTACTGCATGGCAAACCAAACTGGCATTATTATTATTACTTATGCAAGCAGAGCGTGCAAGTACTGTGGTCGGCTGCATATGTGTGGTACTGTATGTATGGTATGTAGGCCTGTGCTCGGTGGTCCCTAATTGGCTGTTGATGGTGACGCAATTACTTGCGCAAGCAGAGCGTGCAAGTACTGTAATCCATCGGGGTAGGGGACCACCATTCTTGATGATGTAACAAAAGTAAGTTTGGTAATCGGCTGGGTATGTATGTATATTGTATGTATTTGGTTAAAATGGGTAGGGTTTAAAAAAAGGCAAGAGCTTGCTCTGGTGCACTGGCCTAAAAGTGGGTCCTTAAAAACTGCTAAAACTTCTGAAATGAATGTATGTAGGTATGTATGTGTGTATGTATTTTAAAAGGGGGACTTTTTTGTAAAAATCCCTGCCCGCAATACCTTCATATATTTAAAAATAAGTCCAAAATAGGGTTACCAGTGAAGGGCAAACTGCCTATTCACTGGGGACTATGCAAGGCAGAGGCGTCCACCCCCCTGAGTCCAAGTTTAAGCTAGACCGCATACCTAATTGTATATTGTATGTATATGTATGTATGTATTTGGTTAGAATGGGTAGGGTTTAAAAAAAGGCAAGAGTTTGCTCTGGTGCACTGGCCTAAAAGTGGGTCCTTAAAAACTGCTAAAACTTCTGAAATGTATATGTAGGTATGTATGTGTGTATGTATTTTAAAAGGGGGGGCTTTTTGGTAAAAATCCCTGCCCGCAATACCTTCATATATTTAAAATGAGTCCAAAATAGGGTTACCAGTGAAGGGCCAACTGCCTATTCACTGGGGACTATGCAAGGCAGAGGCGTCCACCCCCCTGAGTCCAAGTTTAAGCTAGACCGCATACCTACAGAATGAGGGGGACTGTACACAGTACACAGCCACACTGCATTTTAGTGCACAGTGAATTTCTGCTTGTGGTAAAAACAAAATCAGGTTTGCCATAACTTAAGCTAATTTCCCCTTAATTAATTAGTTAGTAGCCGTACTAGTGTGCAACGTGCAAGTTAGCACCTCAACAGAGTGCATTTCTAGTTATTATTATTATTAGGGGTTAAGCTGGAAGGGAGGAAGACCCCTTCTTGTTTTCGTACGGGGGTTCCGCCATTTTTCACAGTTTTGGCAGTTCTTCTTCAGCAATAGGGTTGTGAACTATAGGGCTCAAGAACTGAAGCTCACAGTCATTTGTCAAAATTTAGATCTCCCAATGAGTCAATTATATTATTTGCTCAATCCACTCTTGACGACATTAAAAAAGCAACAACAAGGTTGAAACATCAAAGTTTGTATAGCCTGGTTAAACACTCCCCCTTGAAATCGTATTTCCATTCATATGTGTGGAGTCTGTTAATACATGGTTTGTTGTCGGAGTACAGTGTTGACAGACAACCCCTTCAGCCAATCAGTGTAAAAAAACTGACGTCATCTCCTGTCCCCAATTAGTGAACGACACTAGCCCAGAACACAGAACCTGTCCAAAAGCTGGACCCTTTACTACTGTTATATGCAAATCCGGTATAACAGTAGTATTATAGTTATAACAGTAATAGTACTGTTATAATTGCATGAATACGTATGGTACTTTACTTAACTTAGTAAATGTTTTACTGCAGGCCTGACTTGGAAGTATTTCATGTGGTATTGTCCACACACAGTATTAATCTGGGAGTACTTCTTCCACCACTGAATGTCCTCCATATTTGGGCAACACTGACCCGGAAACCCCATATGTGGGCCTGGTTGATATAATAGTGACGACGCAAGCGTGTATCTTAAAACCAGCCCGCTCAGCTAGTACCAAACCAGTGTCGACCCAATTCAGGACTGAAGACCATTAGTTTGCAGCTACGAAGAGGACACATCAATCCACTAGAGTTGAGATATAACCACAAGACAAGGATACAATTTTCTATAGGAACTGTCCGTCAGGAAGTTCAAGTTTCCATAAGATTTGTTTGTTAAGAAGTCAAGGTTTCTATAACTGTTAAGAAGTCAGGCTATTGATAACTGTCCGTTAAGAATGGCCGAACAACGCTGGCTACCGCTGGAGGCTAACCCAGACATCATGAACCACTTTCTCGGTCAGCTGGGCATGCTTCCGAGCTGGCAGTTCGGGGACGTGTACGGCTTGGATGAAGACGACCTGAGCACCGTGCCGAGGCCGGTGTGTGCCGTCCTCCTGCTCTTCCCCATCACAGAGGCGTACGAGGCCTTCAAGCTCCAGGAGGAGGAGAAGATCGACACGCAGGGGCAAGAGGTGGTGTCTGCCGAAGTCTACTTCATTAAGCAGACCATCGGGAACGCCTGCGGAACAATCGGCCTGCTCCATGCTGTGGCAAACAACCGGGAGCAGCTGGAGTTTAAGCCTGACTCTCCACTGAAGACCTTCCTGGACGAGTCATCGAAGATGAGCCCGGAGGAGAAAGCTGCCCTCCTGGAGAAGGCCGAGGGCATCCACGGTGCACACGAGTCCTGCGCTCAGGAGGGACAGACTGAGGCACCAAGCGCCGATGAGAAACAGGACAAGCACTTCATAGCACTGGTGAACGTCGGAGGGGATTTGTACGAGCTGGACGGCCGCAAGCCCTTCCCCATTGTCCATGGGAAGACCTCAGACGAAAAATTCCTCGAGGACGCCATAGGAGTGTGTAAGACCTTCATGGCGCGCGATCCGGAGGATCTGCACTTCTCGGTCGTGGCGCTTTCCAAAGCATCGCCATGAAGCCGCTCTCCTCATTGTGCACACCAAGGTCTTAGTAGTGCCACAGCAGAAGGATCCAAATGATAGTCTGAATAAAGTGGCCACATACTGGTAGCCAAAGTGGCAATATTTTATTCTGCACCCAGAGTAATGAAAACCAACGTTTCTGCAGCTAAATTGCCTTCTTCAGGGTAGCAGGTGTACTCATTATTATGGGTGTTGAGATGAGGGAGCACATATGTACCGCTTTATTTTACCTCCACACTAAATCTCGAAAATCTCTTCAGTGATTCTCAAGCTATTTTTTTGTCAATGATCCCATTATGCATTAGGCCACCTTTTTTTTACCCCTTTCTTTTCTTTTCTTTTTTTTTGATCCCCGGGACTCTATTGTACAATTTAACCTAATTGACCATTGTACACCCAGAGTTACAGACCCTTGGATTTGGGTTGCCTTTGGTTCTTAACTATCAATCATTTAGCTGGGGACCCCCTGGAACCCCTTCAAGGACCCTATAGGGTTCATTGGACCACAAGAACCACTGCTAGAGGAGATTCTTGTTTCCCTTGTTAACGTTTTCTATATATATGAATATATGTATTATGATGCAAGTCAATGGTTTTCAGAATGTCCATATGTGTGCACAGATCATGGTTGGTATCAGGTGGAGCATGCATATGTCCAAAACATATTCTTATAGCCTAATATGTATTAAAAACATTAAATAAATAAATAAAAACATATATATATATATATATCTTTCACAATTTTAATGCAAAACGATGATGAAATAGGGTGTTGATTTTAAGAAAAAAAAAAAAAAACATAAAAGGTTGAATCTGAAGTCTACCATGATTATCAGAGCGCTTTCAGAAGCCAAGAGGACGTCTTTAAAAGGATGTGAAGGTGGTCAAACGTGGTCTGAAAATATTTACAAATATGGAGTCATTATGTTAGAAGACTGATGTCAGTTCTTTTTGAGGGTGAAGATTACAGTATGTGGTCATGTGGCAGCCAAGTCCATGGACTTTATGCCTGTTATAGGGCACTAAATGACGACGTGAGATCACTTGTGGCCAATATAAATACATATTGTGACTAATTCCGTTTTATACAATAATAACACACTGCATTCATGAATCGTGTAGGACGATGACAGTGTCAGTGTCAGTGTTTGCCACAACATTAAAGCACGAGAAGGACATTTTTAGACAGTACGACAGTGGAAATGATCAGGGGCGATGACTAGTTTGAGAAATGATAAGATGGCAATGGTCTATTGACTTTAAACCATGTGATGTCGTGGCGCAGCCACAGTGGGCGCCCCTCACTTAAACCCCAGCATTTGTAATGTGGGGAAAGCTTTTGCTGAAAATAGCAGAACACACAAAATGCACGTGTTCAGCGCTGAGGGACTCTATCAAGTCAACACCCCAGGAAGTTTGAAAGTAATTTTCCACTGTTGCGCACAAACTGTGGTGGAACAATCTCCCACCTCATGTTAGAACATCTCAAACCTGTGTTTATTTAAATCAAGTTTGAAAACACACTTGTACTCCTTGGCATTTTACCCAGACTGAGAGTTGATGTTTCAGATAAGCAATGCGTCTACTGGGCTTTTGCTGTTCATGTATGGCTTCATTCTGTTTACATTGTATTTATTTGTAAGCATTTTTGTTTTAGAATGGTTTTACTCAGTATACAGCACTTTTACGCAACGCTGTTTTAAATATGCTTTGTAAATAATTAGGATTGAACTGGGCCCATTTGGACCCCTGGTTGTCCCCTGACCGGATGTTGAGAACCAATGCATTATGTGACATCACATGACGCCTTTATAAACGGGAGCATTAGAGACTGTTTTGCTGTAAAGTTCCTCTGTCAAAAATAAGTCTCTACATTAAACCAGACTGCCCTTCACTGCAACAACAATAATGGCGACCGCTACAAAGATAATTCGGAGGCTCCGAAATGCACTGTCCGGGCACGACCTTCAAGCGAAACCTCAGCTGCGATACGGAGAGATATCCAAGAGGACCCAGCCGGCGGCCACCCTGCCCGAGGGCCCAAGCCACAAGGGCGCGGATAACTACTATTGCAGCCGAGATGGGCGCAGGGAGTGTGTTCCAGCCACAGTCATCATGTCTGCTCAGATGGCCCTCACTGCTGGACGCCAGGCTCCCGGTGGTGGTCCGTCGAAGCGACCAGTGACTCCTGCTCCCGTGTATAAGGAGCCACCCCTCTCCGCTGACCAGCCGTACCTCTGAACGGCAATACTTATCGTCCGTCCAGTGGTGGAAAGTGACTGAGTGCTGTACTTTTACAGTACCATTTTGACCATTTTACTTTACTTTTTTTCAATTTGTTCAACTTTTATTTTACTCCACTGCATCTCAAGAGTGAGATATTGTGCTTGTTTTTGTGTTTGTTTAGCTTTTTTCTATTTTTGGGGGAACACTAACCCCTATGCACAGCTTTGTGTGTGTCTGTAGCATGGAATGTGATGTTTTGATTGGCTGAGCACGGAATGTGATGATGTATGATGATAATAGCGCTCCTCACTTCACACAAGTGTGATATTTTACTCCACTACAGTTATTAGACGTTAGTTAGTTATTTTGTAGATTTGGATTGTTATTACAAAACCCACTCCAGCAACAGATTGTGAGCTTGTAGCTCTGCTATTTTCAAAATAGGTTTATACATTTTCTACAGTATAGATTTTTTTTTACCACAACTGTCATCCATCTAACATCAATGACACAACCTATTATGCCAATGTGGCAACACGTCAGGGTGATAAAGGATAGAGACGGGGTGTTTTGACACGTGAAGACATGCGTGTCAGGAATATGGAAGGAGTGGTTTTGGGGGACTTATTAATGAAGAACATGAGAGAAGGGGGATGGTGTGGGGGTGCTCAACCAGAAAGGGGGGTTGGAAGGAAGGATCCAGGGCAGCCACGAAAAGGATGGAAAATAGTAAGGCAGGTGACATATGAGTTGGTGTAGGAATGTTTATTGGAGACTGCAGTGTTCAACATAATATTGGAAAGTCTGCGAGGTAGGCTATAATGAGCAAGGGTTACAGAGCTGTAGTAACTACACAGAGGTATATTGATTGATGAAGCTGAGGGGAAAGAGCAGTAGAAGCTACGTATACGCAAATCCACATAGGGGTGCCCTGAGCGAAGCTGCGCACCATCGAAAACCAATTACACCCTGGCATTGGGTCCTTTAATCTGCATCTTTATTACCTCATTATTGAGAGCTAGTTATACCAGTTATACCCTGACGTCATATGCTGGGACGATACATACGCATCAAAAGGGCCGCAAAGTAACCACAGTATACCGCTAATCAACTTACAAATAGAGGCATTTCCTTTAATCCACCCGACACTGATCGTGTGGTGTACCATTAAGCACAGCTTTACACCTCAGCAATGATTAGCTACACCTGGCCTACAGGGCATTGCTTTTTGTCTGGGATTTGTCTATAGTCTATAAGAGGAGAGGTGACAATTAGTGAGCAGCGGGATGGGTTCATGCCAAGGAAGAACACTATAGATCCAGGTCGCCCTGGGTGTCAATGACGAAGAACAGGGAAGGTTAGAAGGAGTTACACACTGTGTCTTTGTGGACCTAGAAAAAGCTTATGCTTGAATCCACCCGACACTGATCGACATACATCACCATCGAAAGCCGTCACTCATGCGTATGAGTAATGACTACTTGTGCTTGATATGCAGTGGTGTTAGATTACATACATGTATACATGGGGGCATTGGGGGCACCTTTAATCCTCCCGACACTAAAACATATCATCCTTATGCATCAAACAGGGCGCAAAGTACCCACAGTATACTGCTAATCAACTTACAAATTACATATAAAACATATCGTCATTACGTCACCATCAAAAACCAATTACACCCTGGCATTGGGTCCTTTAATCCGCATCTTTATTACCTCATCATTGAGAGCTAGTTATACCAGTTATACCCTGACGTCATATGCTGGGACGATACATACGCATCAAGGGCCGCAAGTAACCACAGTATACCGCTAATCAATTTACAAATAGAGGCATTTCCTTTAATCCACCCGACACTGATCGACATATACGTCACCATCGAAAGCCGTCACTCATGCGTATGAGTAATGGCTACTTGTGCTTGATATGGCTGTGGTGTCAGATTACATACATGTATTGGGGGCATTACCTTTTATCCTCTCGACACTAAAACATATCGTCCTTACGTCACTATCGAAAACCAATTACACCCTGGCATTGGGTCCTTAATCCACATCTTTATTACGTCATCATTGAGAGCTAATTATACCAATTACAGACAGAGATGCTGAAAGCTGACCTTAATACATCTAGGAAGGTGCTAGCAGACCACTTCGGAAACATTTGGGAGAATGAATCAAAACCTGGAATCAAAACTTTTTTTACAATTTCAATTTACAATTTACAATTTAGGCATTTAGCAGACGCTCTTAATCCAGAGCGACTTACATTTAAGCAAGAACAAAAGCATGGGAATACATCACATAAAAGCATTTATCAATATCATGAAACATGCGTAAGCTAAGAAAGTAACAGTGGAATATCTATATAATGAAACTATACATACACTATACATATAAACTATACATATTTACTACTATGCTATACATATGTACTATGGCGTGCTATGACTATATACAATACAATTATAGTGCTGTCTACATAACATGCTATAAGTCTGTGTCAAATGCTATCTAAGCCAACAGAAATGCTATCTAAGGGGTTAGGGTAAGTGCTATGGGCCATGATGGAGTCTGAAAAGGTGGGTTTTCAGGCTACGGCGGAAGATTGGGAGTGATGCTGCAGTTCTGACTGCAATGGGAAGTGCATTCCACAGTTTTGGAGCCAGAAGGGAGAAGAGTTTGGGAGGTGTGGAGCGTTGTCCCGGCGTTTTTAGTGAGGGTACTTCCAGTTTCCCTGCGTTGGCTGAATTTTCAACTGATATCCATGATCTTTTTATAAACTAGAAGAGAATCCTATTACAGACAGAGTTGATGAAAGCCGATCTTCATACATCTACCAAGGTGCACTGTTAACAGACCTCTTCAGAAACATTTGGGAGAAGGAATCAATACCTGGAATCAAAATAGATATATATATTTTTTCAACTAATATCCATGATCTTTTTAGAAACTAGAAGACAATCCTATAGAGCGGCGCAGTCCCTCCCCCTTTCAGAACAACGAACGGCCCAGGAAATGAAAACGCAATGCATTTCCCCATAGGCAGTTTTTATTTAATTTATTTAAAGACCTTTTAAGCGTCGTACGAAGCCAATTCTTGTCGTGACAAATCATGACAACACACACAATATTTTGGACCAAACAAATAATTACAAAGAAGAAAAACAACATAAAAAGTGTTGTAACCTGCCGTTCTTTTATACTTTCTAATTCTTTGTTTGGCCCGAAATATTGTGTGTGTTGTCATGATTTGTTACGACAAGAGTTGGCTTCGTACGACGCTTAAAAGGTCTTTAAATAAATTAAATAAAAACTTCCTATGGGAAAATGCATTGCGTTTTCATTTCCTGGGCCGTTCGTTGTTCTGAAAGGGGGAGGGACTGCGCCGCTCTATTACAGACAGACATTAAGGTCGGCTAAAAGCCGACCTTAATACAGTCCAACTTCCGATACAGTTTGTAGCGGTTGACAGTACTTGTGCGCTCTGCTTGCGCACTAGTAGGCCATTTATGGCCTGCTTGTGTGCAACAAGCAAGTAGGCACTCGACAGAGTGCAGTTCTAGTTTTTTTTGTTATTTGATTATTACCGTGGAAATTTTAGCAGTTTTGTCAGTTCTGCTATCATTTTTCATGAAATTCGGCAATATGGTCATCACAAATGGGCTTCCATTTGTCACACCCCTGTCTCAGGCGATGAACATAAAGGATGAACATAAAGGATGGCGAGGCAACACAGTTGGGCAGAGTTTAACAATGTTGTGCAGATTATGTGACAAAAAACAAAGGAGACCATACGTCTGAAAGTAGAAAATAAAAGGATATTCAAAATAAAATATTTCATATTATATACAATAATGTAAATCAAACCAATCAATTTAAATAAATAATTATTATATAATATAAGTATTTATAAATCAGGCCTTTTTAATGTAAAGCAAATATTATAACATTATAATATATACACACACAACATAATATATATTATAATATATACATCATAATAAATTAACAGATCTAGATCCAAAATGCATTTCAACCATGGTAATAAAAATAATAAGCAAATCATCATCATCATCATCATCACCTCCTCCTCCTCCTCCTCATCCCCCGCCTCCTCCTCCTCAGAAACAGACACTTCCTTCCTTGACCAGCTCCAGACAGCAGACTGACTGACTGGGCCATTTCTCAGAGCTATATACCCCCTGGCTCCTCCCACAACACAGGACCAAATTAAAAAGGGGTCAACATGATCCACAACATGTTATAGTCGCTCAAAACGGTCACAAAACACATATATATATTTCAGTTCATTTGAGCTTGTAGCTAGCTCTTTTATTTTCAAGTATTTCGTTTTCCAAAGTCCTTTTAGAATTCCAATGTCCAGCTTCAGCTCAGTTATTGAGGGGTCCTCACAGCCCTGTACCATATTGCTCTACCAGCCTATGGCACAAACTGCTAAAATGTTGGAATTTTCAAGAAATTCTCAATGAGAACTAGAAATGCACTCTGTAGAGATGCCAACTTGCGTCTTGCACACAAGTAGGCTATAAATGGCCTACTTGTGAATATAGCGACAATATAAATAGCAGCCAGGAGAATGAGACTCGCAGGACACTGCCAGAGGCACCAAGAGCTCCCTACAGCCAGCAAACTGGTGCTGTGGGAACCAACACATGGGCACCGGTCACGAGGACGTCCCATACTAACATACAGTATGTGGGTGTATTCAAGAAAGATGCAGGAGCCCAAAGCACCAACGAGCTGGCCGGATGTATGGAGAACCGGGATGACTGGAAGCGACGATGAGGACGACCTAGAGTGAATCATAATCTGTGATTTAGATTCAGAGAAATCAGCAGGAGAAGATTTTTGGGGATGCATTTGGCAGATCGACCAACGATCTGGTTTTGAAAGTTGTGCAATAGACGCTCATAGACTGTAGTGTGTCGCTTGCCGATATCAAAAACATAAAAGCATTAAAAGACGGAGGTCTCCGTTTTGGGCAGTTAAAGTAATAGGGTTGAGTCGGTATCGGGCACTAAGCTGTCTGCCTATAGGGACGGGTTCGGACAGTCCCAATCCCAGCTGAATAATGTGATTGGTCCATGATTTGCATATCAAAGGAAGCAATGTAATGTCTGATTGATGTAACATACGTGTCATACTGTGCTACAACAAGTAGAGTGCACGCGTGCAGTGTTTTCATGTGCACGTACTGATGTCGGAGTGACATTTGCTCGCACGTTTGCACTCTGTACACATGTGTCTACTTGCAAGCGCATGGGTCATCCGTGTGTGTGTGTGTGTGTGTGTGTGTGTGACTGTGTGTGTGTGTGTGTGTGTGTGTGTGTGTGTGTGTGTGTGTGTGTGTGTGTGTGTGTGTGTGTGTGTGTGTGTGTGTGTGTGTGTGTGTGTGTGTGTGTGTGTGTGTGTGTGTGTGTGTGTGTGTGTGTGATGGATCCATGTGAGTGAGTGCGTGCATGTATGCGTGTGTGAGTGTGTGCGTGCATGCGTGCGTGCGTGCGTGCGTGCGTGCGTGTGTGCGTGTGTGTGTGTCTGTTCTTGTGCTTTATGATCAAAACTTTCCTTCCTGCCTTATTTCCTCCCTCCACTGAACAGAGGAGTTGGAGAGAGCGAGAGAGAAAGATCAAACACATGCTATCCTAAAAAGAAGGGGGAATCCAATTAAGGACGGAGCAAGAAGGAATGCATGCAATCTGATCATTTACCATTCCCACTGAGGGGACTAGCACATCACATCTAAGAGTTCAGAAGCCTCGTTTGTTATGCAAAACAGAGGGACGAGAGAGAGAGAGAGTTGAATTTTAATGTATCGGCTATTGATAATAACAGGAAGAACGGGTGGGGTAGGATCAACATATGGAATGTCGGAACAGGTCAGCTCCATATTATATGGGTTTGAGGTCAGATGTAGAGTTGCCATGGCTGACTCCATGATCTAGTTGATGATCCAGTCTTCTCCATGTATGGTTATTCAGGGTTAGATGAGGTCAGTGTTGTGATCTTCATATGGAGATGGCCATAGAGCACCGAAGTCTGACGTCAATATCGGTAGAGCACGCAAATCCACGGGTTCATGTACTTTTTATTTGCATTGTAATCCCCATTGGGGGATTTTAGATCGCCTCACATAAGAACTGTGTTTGAAAAATAAACATGTCATCCCGGCCGTTTCACTCATATGGATATGAAGAATCAACTGACTTAACTGAGAGAAAACACTATTGTTACTGCTACTGACCTTGTTACATTTTCGCTAGAAACAGACTGTATCATATATGAGTGACTGTCGCAAACGATACAGCGACACCTCCCTAACAATAACACCTTGTTTATATTTGGACCACAATGCTTAAATGAAACGATTTTAAGATGACCCCATG
This sequence comes from Protomyctophum parallelum, assembly GCF_964188405.1. Taxonomy (NCBI): domain Eukaryota; kingdom Metazoa; phylum Chordata; class Actinopteri; order Myctophiformes; family Myctophidae; genus Protomyctophum; species Protomyctophum parallelum. The sequence continues at coordinate 27,845,117 of NC_139711.1, forward strand.
TCATTCTCTATAGAGAAATTACTTACGTGAACCAGGCAGAACCAGAGGATGAGCGAGTGACGTCAGGACTTCAGTCAGTGCTCTACTGTATGGAGGCGTGACCATATATGGATGCATGATGTCACGAGGCGTGACCATATATGGAGGCGTAGGGTGACTAACTGACAGGCGGGAGATGCAGGTTTTCATACGGTCGCAATTTCTGACTTGATTTGCGGGACATTGTTCTGTTTGTGTGGGACGTGGGACGCAGGACTGTCCATGCGGGACGGGTGGTCACCCTATCCGCTCGTCGTATCATGTAATGTTGTCTGTTGTTTTGATTTTCCTTGTGTTGATTTTCTATCCTGGTTGAAGCGACATGGCCCGCCCTATCCTGCCTCTGATTGGCATGCAGTCCATGGAACTGCGGAGTAGGAGACACAAAAATAAACTCTGGGGAGTGGCTCCCTGGATGTTGAGTTAGTGGCAGTCTGTACAGTGTTAATTACAAAGTGTTAATTACAATTGCACTGATGGGACATGAACCCACACAACCAAAGGGAGTAGCTGAAGAGAGGGAGAGGTCTCCTCCCTCTATGCTATACATATGTACTATGAAGTGCTATGACTACATACAATGCAATTATTGTGCTGTCTACATGACATGCTATATGTCTGTTTCAAATGCTATCTAAGTCTAAAAAGTGCTATCTAAGGGGGTAGGGTAAGTGCTATGGGCCATGATGGAGTCTGAAAAGGTGGGTTTTCAGACTACGGCGGAAGATTGGGAGTGATGCTGCAGTTCTGATTGCAACGGGAAGTGCCAGATGGGCCAGAAGGGAGAAGAGTTTGGGACGTGTGGAGCATTGTCCCGGTGTTTTTAGTGAGGGTACTTCCAGCTTCCCTGTGTTGGCTGATCTGAGTGTGCGGGAGGGTTTGTAGGGTTCAATCATGCTTGCAAGATATGGGGGAGCCATAACTTTGGTTGCTTTGAATGCCAGCATCAGAGTTTTGTATTCTGTGCGGGCAGTGACAGGGAGCCAGTGCAGGGAGCGGAGCAGGGGGGGACATGTGAGAATGTTGGCTGGTTGAAGACCGCTGCGGCATTTTTGGATCAGTTGGAGAGGCTTAAGTGCACATTAGGTAGGTAGTAGTAAGGAGGGCCATTTCTCTGGGGATAGCTTCCATTGTAGTTGAGCTATATTTAATTGAGAGTAACTGGTAGTGTAGCTTACTACATTTTCCAAGTAGCTTCACCGTGAATGTACAATCTGGAAGAATTTTGCCATTTTCTATGTCTCGACTTACGTCCGAGTAGCTACTCTCAATCAGTCCCACTAGGGCAAAACCAGGGCCACAAAATCCGTTGGAACTACTCCAGAACTACTCTGCCTGCAGGGCTGGGAGGTACACTTCTGGCGCACGGAAGGACTAGGCTCTGTGGGTTGTCTCCTGTCCGGGCCCCTCCTATGTCTCACCAGGTCCACTCCTGCTCTCACCAGGAGTAGAGCGAGGACCTGTGCGTTGCACCAGAGTCCCAGCACCAGACACTTCATGCAGGAGTGGTGGGCAATGGTGCTGTGGCTCCGTCTACATTCCGGCTGTCACCCGTCTCTTAGAAATAACCATTCCACATAAGCTCACAGCGTAACACACGCTGTGAGCTTGTAGATGAGGTTATTTTCACAGAATGTTTGCCACAGAATATTATTTTCCTGCTGCACACATTATAGAAAATATTCATCATATTTAAAGGAGCATTCAGTGATTTGGGTGATTTGGAAAGCCCCCGGTCTGCCCGGGTAACAACATGTGCACATGCAACAGGCCAACAGCACGCACACCAAGGCCCGCCCACGCTCGATCATGATTGGCGGAAGGCTGGGCCAAAAACGAAACCTACGTTTTTTTTTACCGCAGGGGTTAACTGGGGACAGGGACGGCAGGGGTTAACTGGGGACAGGGAGGAACTCCTTATATGGTCAGCAGTGCACACTCTATAGTAGGGGGGATTATCACAACAAAAAATAAGTGATATTTGAATTAAGTGAACTCACTGAATATACCTTTAAAGGTAGAGTGGGACTGGGTATTTATGTAATAAATAACGTGAATAAAGCTGTCATGATACCTTTACCACCTAAGCTGTGGAATGCCTTACCAGAGGCCCTAAGACACATCACCCTACTGAGTTATTTTAAATCACAGCTAAAAAGCCACTTGTTCACGATTGCTTTTACTTGAATTATTGATAGTTTTATTTTGTGTTCACCTGTTTACTTACAAAAAATTGTTTATTTTTGTTGTTTTATTCTACTGCACTGAATTGTATCCTGTATTGGAAAGCACTTTGTAAGTAACATTGTTTTAAAAAGTGGGCTTTATAAATAGTTTATTATTATTATTATTATTATTATTATTATTATTATTATTATTATTATTATTATTATTATTATTATTATTATTATTTATACTAGTCCTTACCCGTTCTGCATAATATATGAAAAGCAATATGATGTTCATCATATGGGGCAGTATAGAGAGTCAGGTTAATATAAGGAAGTGTAGGCTACAGACAGACATTTTCCGGTGCTTTTATAGATAGATAAAAACAAAACACACACATTTGGATTAATTCGGAATATCTCTCATCTTCGCTGTCGCTAAGTCCAAAACCGCTACTTTGAACGTCATGAAGAACATAAATAACCATGCTTTCCAATGCATCATGAAGAACATAAATAACCATGCTTTCCAATGCATCCATTCACTATTTTAGTCACACTACTTTGAACGTCATGAAGAACATAAATAACCATGCTTTCCAATGCATCATGAAGAACATAAATAACCATGCTTTCCAATGCATCCATTCACTATTTTAGTCACACTACTTTGAACGTCATGAAGAACATAAATAACCATGCTTTTCATGAAGAACATAAATAACCATGCTTTCCAATGCATCATGAAGAACATAAATAACCATGCTTTCCAATGCATCCATTCACTATTTTAGTCACACTACTTTGAACGTCATGAAGAACATAAATAACCATGCTTTCCAATGCATCATGAAGAACATAAATAACCATGCTTTCCAATGCATCCATTCACTATTTTAGTCACACTACTTTGAACGTCATGAAGAACATAAATAACCATGCTTTCCAATGCATCCATTCACTATTTTAGTCACAGCTCTAGTTAATACCTTTAACCAGTGGTGTCTCTGAAAATCCCGAAGCCCCCCCGCAAGGATGGGGGTGGGGGCCCTTTCACCACAGTATAGCCTATAACATCACGTTAATAATAGTGCTTGCTTCAATAAGAATGTGTACACGAAATTGGATACAAATACGTTTAATGATCCGTCCAAAATGTAAGTATGCTGAAAAAACACAATTGCCGGGACCAATTTGCACCGCTGCAGCCAATATAACACATGCCCGACAGTCCAGGACGTTGAAACTTGCAGAAATGAAACAGTGTGCCCCCCCATGCTGGAGGCACCACTGTGGTGCATCGCTTGATACCCCTCCTGCAGTGACTTATCTCTGGCTTACAACCTACAGGTGACGATTCTCCAGCATGTGTGTGGCCACGATTCTTTGTGGTTTTAGAGTGGTTCTAGAGCAATTTGGTCCGGTTTTAGAGTGTTTCTTTTATCATTTAATATAGTATTGGTGACAACAACGTCAGCAATAAACCCTTGCATAAGCCTTTGCAATTAATTTATTTCTACTTCAATACTGAGCAACACCAACAAAAAACTATGCATTTGACTATGTATTGGTAGCCTACAAGATGTAACAATGAAAATGTAGAATCTTGAAATAGCTACAGATCACAAATCAGACTGCACAGCCACATAGAGTGAGACTACAGTGAGTCACCATGTCATGATAAAAGAGATTATTATTGATTACAAACTGCAGCAGCAGTACTGCTAGCCTGCTAGCCACCAGCGTGACTCAGCCTGTACAACACACAACAACAACCGGCATTCACAGCACAGGACACTGCAAGTCTGCAAGTTGACATTTTTATTTACCCGATTGCTGCTACCGCAGATCAGTCTGACGCTTTTTATTTTTTTCATATCCTGGAGGATAAAGTCGCTTCATGTGTTGTCTTAAAATAAACTCTCCCGTCCAAACCTGAACCGATTACACCGAAGCAAAAACACTTTGAAAGGGGGGTGTTACCGCGTGGTGGAAATAACTACCTTGGTGTTGGCATGTCTCTGATTCTGATCACTAAGGTACACTGTTGACGGAAGATTTCACCCTTCTGAGCAGGTGAAATCACTGCACAACGGACATAAAAGGCCCCCGCCCGCCTTGCGCACACCGTTCTTTGTGCACCGCTTTGTGCACCAAAGAATGTAGTTGCGCCCAGCACAAGGTGGGTGTGGGTCTTTTTGGGAATCGGGGGCCCTGTGCAGCCTGCGTAGTCTGCGTATAGGACCAATCAATCAATGCAGGGTCCTATATATGTGTATATATATTTATATATGCACACATTCATAATGCACCTTATACTGTACCTTATAGGCAATGACACATTACTCTGCCTCTCTGTGTGTGTGTCTCTCTCCGGTGAGGTGCCTACAAGGCATGTGGTCCAACAGCGAGACTTCACTCAAGGACAGTCAAAAATTATGATTTTCACATATACACACACACACATATATATATATATATATATACATACACACTGTATAATCCCCCCCCACTATTCGGAGCATGCCAAATCGAATGGTGTAGGTCAAATTTTTTCCGACCTTTGAAAAGTGCTTAACCAACCGCATGTTGCTGATAGGATTCCCTTGAGGCATGGAGGTCTGGTATCATAATTGGGCATATCTGACCCGGATGTCCATATTTGGACATGAATAACTCCTCATTGCGATGACCTCATTGCGCTGACAAGTCATTGCGTATATAAGCACGGCGATTTATGAATGATATTCAGTTCGATCTTCACTAACTTGTTTCTGAATGCCTATGCGGGTCCCATAAGGCCTGCATGCGAGACCTTCAAGACTCTCTGAGGCTCTTCCTTCAAGCAACATAATTGATTATCGTACTTGAAGAGGGCAGCAAGTTAGATTACATTATCTGTGACGTATGACTCCAAATTTGGGCAAACTTTTATACCATCCCAACCCCCAATTGACTTATATTATGAATCAAAGATGTTGCTGAATATCAGTATTGTAGTTGTCGCAGTGGCTGCTCTTTATGTGGGCTACCGGCAACTAAGGAAACGTCTGCAGGGTGGTGGGGACACCGTGCAGGGGAGCGAGAACTCCAACCTTCCCAAGATGAGGAGACGCGATTTCAACCTGGAGCAGCTCCGTGAATACGACGGGGTCCAAAACTCCCGGATTCTAATGGCGGTCAACATGAAGGTCTTCGACGTCACCTCAGGCAAGCGCTTCTACGGACGCGACGGCCCGTATGGGATCTTCGCTGGCCGGGACGCGTCGAGAGGCCTGGCGACCTTCTGCCTGGAAAAGGATGCTCTGTGGGACAAGTACGATGACCTGTCCGACCTCAACGGTCCACAGATGGAGAGCGTGAGAGAGTGGGAGATGCAGTTCAACGAAAAGTATGACTTTGTCGGAAGGCTGCTGAAGCCCGGCGAAGAGCCATCAGAGTACACTGAAGACGAGGAAGGTGGTTAAAGATTCTCAAACTTTTTGGAATTCCAAAGACCCCCCCAGTTTGATATGCATTAGGACATGAACCCCCAATGGTACTAATCAGTGCTGTGAAGAACTCTCGTGTAGACTCAAAATACGAATGACTGAATCCGTTCCACCAACCAAAATGTGAGAGAAAGCACAACCCCCAAACAGCTGCAAGAAACCTCCCCCAACTCCCCGGAAACACATTATGAAGGTGTCTTGTTTCCGGTTCATTTTCCCCGCTGAGCCAATCAGAGGTATGGACCTGGAACAGGAAATGGGTATGCCACCTTCTTGAAAAGGGAATTAGATATGCACAGCGTCGGAGAGGAGAGGAGAAGTGAATGGGGTCGTGAGGTGAGGTGTTGGGATATGAGGGGGCCAGGGGCGGTGGCCAAGGCCACTTGTGTTCCATCTGTTTCTGAGTAGCAAGGCATGGGCTGGCTTAGTGTAGGATTTGTGTGCTGAAAGGGAAAGTGGGGTTCTAATCTGCCCAGCACCCCCCCCCCCCCCCCAACAGAGAAGTGAAACAACACTGGAAAACATCATGGGGTCATTTAACAATGATCTGTAAGAACAGGGAACAATAAAGAAAAACAGAAAAAGGCGGACATACATTTTCACAACCCAGGCCGCAGGGATGAATGTGCCCCTGTACATGAGAAGTAAGCATTATGATCGCCAACTCAATGTTTTGGAAATGAAGTTTGGTCGTAACAGATGGACACCTCAGGATGGCTGTGCCATGCTAAGGCACTTTCTTTTCTTGTATTTTTTTTCTTCCTTTTTTGGGTAATCTTACAAATGAACCGCTTAAGCTATGAGAAGCTTATCAGTCATATATTTTTAGTTGGATATTTTTGAACATTTTATTATTTCTTCCTTCTATGTAAAAAAGAAACAGGCAGTGCTGTGGCCTTAACCAAAGCCAATGGGGCATAAGGCTGTTGATTTTTCCATTATTTTTAAAACCCCAATGGTTTATGTTGATTCTTCCTTTATTTTTGTTTGAAATTACTTCAGGAAATGTTAAGAGGTATCTGTTATCCTTTGCAATTTAGTTTTTGTTGTTCCCAGCCAAGCATGTCCAATATCAATTGGCTTATCTATCTATTGCGTTTCAAAGTTAACAGGTGTGAAATGTCCCAAAATGTGTCATGACATTTCAGACATCTGAATTTGATTGGTGTAACATACCCTTAAATTAATACTGGAAACAGACCGCAAATTGGCCAGAAAATAATGAAAGTTTAGTGTGGTAAATGTGGGCTGCTTGGGTACCAAATGGGTGAGGCTTGAACTGGGCACATTCTGTGTCCCACAAGATATATAATATGTGCTATGTGGGTGTCTGTGTTGGAACTGGTAACATGTGTATGTGGGTCCCATGGGTTCCACATACCAAACCCATGGGTTGGTATGTAGAACCATAGATATATATAAAGGTAGTTCACCCGGCGGCCATCTTACTTCGGGGCTACAGTGCAGTATGTTCAATGGCAGCTCAAACAAAAACAGTCATAACTTAAATCTTTACGGATTTACAAACGGGTTGGTTTATTACAAACGTTGTCAACGTGGCTATGATTCAGGACGCTTATCTGCTTAATTTAGTTTTTTTATATGAACGTCGTATAAAAGTATGCGAACGTCTCTGACTTTTATAACAAACCAAACCGTTTGGAAATCAGTTGAAAATTGAGCAAGTTGTGGTTATTTAAAAGTACATGCCCCATAGACACAATGTTATGTGGCCCCGAGGTAAGATGGCCGCCACATAGCAACGTCGCTCTCCATTGGCCAGAGCGTGGGTGAGCCATCTAGCTTTCTTATATATATATCTATGTTTAGAAACCATGAGACCCACATACATACACCAAGGGTTTCAGGAAATAGAAAATATGAGTCTGCACTCTGCCCACTGTTTCTTCTGGGGCTCCCATAAGAAAGTTGTATTAACATTTTGAATACAAAGCCTTCAGAAGCTGACTGCATCGTTCCATATAGGTTGCTTTTAGGCCAGATGCAATTTTGTGAGTGGAGTGCCACACAGCACAGGAATCCAGACAATCATGGTGCACAGACTTTGCAATTGTATAATAGTGGTTTGGGCCGCGTAGAGGTAACCTTTCTCTTACCTTCCCTTCTTCTAGACAACCATGACATACTACTAATGATAGTTTAGTGGGTTTTCCAAACAAATGAATAAACAGGGCTGAGCACCCTGCTCAAGCAGAATGTTACAACTTAAATATAATGTTATTTAAATTATATAAAGACCAAAAATGGCTGTATGGGGGCAACCCAGAGAAACAAACAAAATATGACTTTACCTGATCTAAATGCAACAGAACCCTCTACCTAAACCTAGCCAACAAAAGGAAAAGGAGGGTTACAAATAATAAGACTATATAAACTCTCTACTCCTACTAACTTATGCCTAACAAAAGAATGACTGTTACAAAAAGCAAGCTCCCATACTCCTTTAAACTATACCTTACAACTTAATCCATAATGTAAGTATAATTCATTGTAACATCAAATGCTGAGACAGAGGCATACTAAGACACCCAGGGTGCTCTAAACATAGTGTTGACTTGTTAGAACATGAATGTTTCACAGCTCTCTGGACAGAGTGTGCACCGTATAACAGACAGAGACACAATGCCCACAACAAGCTCAAATCACAGCTGCGCTTAAGTAGGCTTCCACAGGCTGGCCCTCTGCCTAATGATAGGCTCACAGTGACGAGGTGGGCAGGTAGAAGGTGGATGGTTCTCCACCTCCGAGCACCTCAGCCAGACCTGTGACTGAGAACTTCAATCAGCACTCTATGCCATACAACAGCATGTGAGCAAATACAGCAAATAACCAATTACCATAATCACTGTATACTATATAATATATATACAATCACTGTATAATATATATTGTATATACTGTACATACAATCACAGATTCTCTCTCTCTCTCTCTCTCTCTCTCTCTCTCTCTACCTGTGGTTAGTGCAGCCTGTTACCAATGACTGCTTCCTTTGATTCCGAACACAGAGGACACCTTGATCATTATCAGTCCTTTGCTCCTCTCCTAATAGCCTGTGCGTAACATGATTGGCTGAAATCTGGGCCAGTGAGAGGGAGGCTGACTGTGCCACATGGGCCAATATAAGTGGCAGGGATAGGTAGGGCGAGAGAGGGAAGAGGGGGGGTGGGAGAGAGGGGGTACGCGTAGCGTGGATGTGCAGTCTCTACGTTGCAAATGTTGAAGGCTGCGTAGTGACCCGGGCCTCTCGTGTGCGTGCGTGCGTGCGTGAGTGCGTGCGTGCATATTTATCTTATAGATATTGAAACAGTGATAAGTAACAAGAGCTTGTGACTAGGAAAAGTAACGGTTTTGGGCATACAAGGTTTATATATACAGAGTAGGCTATAACTCATGAATCGATAGAATATATATTTATTGAATATAAAATCTGCAATATATATATTATGGTTTGGCAATGGTTTAGCTTTATCAGAGTAGGCCTACCTAAAAACAGATCCAAGACAACTGATGGTAGCTGGGTTGGAGGAGGAAAAGCAAAAGTTCAAGCAGACAGCAGCATCAGTGTGCAGCAGAAAGCAGGCAGCAATGAGCAGTACAAAACGTCCAGTTTAAATAGTCGGTATGAAGATGAAATTAGTGTGTGATTGGATCAGTGGATCATGTGAATGAGAACGTGCTGCTGAGGCAGCCCAATGAACGGCTGTTGGCAACTGCATGCATGCATTGAGTTTCATGACTGAACTGAGCTCTGCACATATCTGTAACAGGCGTGACACATTTCTCCTCCTTAAATTAAAGAATAAACCCTTGTGCACAAATGTACCAATACTTAAAATTTGAATTCATGTATGCATGTTTTGCAAATAATGTGACACGTTGTGAGCGTTTTGAGCTTGCCTTGGAGATCAGCTATGTTTTGTTAATATTTTCAAGTGGTTAAGTAAATGTAAATGTAGAAACTGGGCAGTACAATAAGGACTAGGGCTAAGGCATGTATTTCCATGTAAGAGTAGATTTTCCTCCTTGAAATCCTCTCAGTTCATTCCACATCGCAGACTAGTTTAATAGATTCATCCCACAAAATGGGAATTGAAAACCATTTCCAATCATAAGCCTTTGCGACGCATTTGCATGAAAATAATCAGCCCCCCTCGATAGACAAACAGCCTTTCCCCCTCATTTATTTTATTCCATCGCTGTCATATGGAACCAAGCTTGTACCTTGTATGTGTGTGCATGTGTGTGCGTGCGTGCGAGTCATTTGCTCAGATCAGCCACGCTGGCGGAACACAGAATGTTCCGGTTTTGCCAGGCTGGCAAAACCGGGACAACGCTCCACACGTTGCAGAAACTCCAAAACTATGGAATGAACTTTGCATTCCATTCCAATCAGAACTGCAGACTCACTCCAAAATCTTCCGCAATAGTCTGAAAACTCATCTCTTGGCACTCCATCTGATCGCTTGCCGTAGCACTTGCACTAGCCTCGACGACCTTACAGGCATATGCTAATTGGCTCAACTTATATGTAATTTAGAAAGCATTTTACTGTATGTAGACATAGCACTTACAGTATTCTACTGTTAGACAGATACTAGGTTCTTAGCTTGCTGGTGATTTTGATAGGAAATGGGGAGAGAGATGGGGGGGAAGACACACGGCAAAAGCCCACGGCATGCCGTCAGGCTGGCTCAGAAGCCTAGGTGCCCTGACGGTTGAGCTAACCGCCCAGGCCGATTTTTGATGGAATATTTTACATATATATATTAATATACCCGTTATTAGTGATTTGTTTGACAAAACAAATCATGGATGTTTAGTGTTCTAGGGTTAAGAACCTGAGGACAGTGTTTCAGCGTGAACACAAGGCTGTCACCAGCAGCAAGAAATCAGGCGCTTGAGCAGATGTCTACGTCTCCAAATGGAAGTTTTACAGACATGTACTTTTCTTGAGTGGTATCGGTACAGCCAGATGGAAGTTCCGATAATTTACCATATCTCCAGCCTCAAATGAAACCCCTCACTCTCCAGCTCTATTTTTTTTAGGCCTACTCTTTTAAAATCCATCCATCCATCCATCTTCAACCACTTGCGTGGTCGGGCAACAACTCGACCAGAAAGCTCCGACTTCCCTCTCCAGAGCAACATTAGTGACTGGGGCCAGTGAGTCGATGCGTTTCCTCCAACTGCACCTTGGTCTGCCCCAGGGTCTCCTCCCAGTGGAACGTGTCTCGAGGACCTCCCTAGGGGGACGCTTGAGAGGCATCCTAACCATATGCCCGAACCACATAAGCTGGCTCCTTTCCAGGCGAAGAAGCAGCAAAACTACTCAGAGTCTCTCTCGCGTGACTGAACTTCTCACCCTAGCTCTAAGGGAGATGCCAGCCACCTGTCGAAGAAAACTCATTTTGTATTGTATTCACAACCTTATTCTTTCGGTCATGAACCACACTTCATGACCATAGGTGAGAGTAGGAACAAAGATTGCACGGTAGACAGAGAGCTTTGCCTTCTGACTCAACTATTTTTTCGTCATATCAGTGTAAATCTTTTAAAATCATTTGAAATTATTTTAAATTAACTTGTTTACTTGATAATATATTAGAATAATGAAAGCTATAGTTGTATTGAATTTTATATATATATATATATTTTTTACACAGATATTGCATTAAGATGAATCACTCTTGAACTGTTCTAAAATGGCATGGGATATTTGTTTTTACCAGAACAATGCATCTTAATGGGAGATGTACAGATGTTGCCTGTTGACCAAAAGACATGTTGCCCTGTCTCATGTTGTTTATGTTATCTGTTGATGAAATAAGTGCTCTGTGTATCAGGGGCTTTGGTACTGCCGAATTCACAACAATAGTATTTTGGATTATACTGTTTAAAGTGCAAAGTGAATAACTGTTGTAAAGGAAGTTTAAATTGCAATTGTAAAGAAGGGCCAGGCCTGGAAGCTGCGGCAACATCTATTTCATAAACCAATCTGAAATAACAAAACAGGGGGCAAGTTGATCTGTTCCCAGGCAAAAAAAACGTCAGGGTTCGATAGGTACGTACAGGGTGGAAGCTCCCCTCCCACGATGCACTGCGCTGTTCGCACAACTCTCTGCAGTGCTTTGTGTTCCGTGATGACTTTTTCCTGTAGCTGGAGTGCACTGGCAAACAGATGATGTTGGTGTTCATTTTCATCGTGTGGCATGATTCATTTCTATGAGAAAATAGTTCTTCTCCAGTCCACTTTGTAGTCAACACAGCAGTGAATGCTTATGCACAGTGTCCTGCCAGTGTACTTTTGTGGCCGCTGACATAGTACGATGTTACACAGCATAATGGTCATTCAATTGTGTTACCTCATGCCTATGCATTGCCCTTCCATCCGTCCGGTGATTTTGATCGAAGCGCTCATATTCCATGATCGTGCTCATATATTATAACTTCCATGGCCAACAATTCCTCAAATTCGTCCATTGTTTTTTTTCCCCCCTCTACATTATCTCTACTGCCTATTTGCCTCTATTCTATTCCTTTCTGCTCCTTCTCTGTTCCTTCCCTATTCTATACTGTACAGTATCTCTCTCTTTCTGTCGCTGTCTCTATTATTTCATTCCTTTGTTTTCTCATTCTCCCGCTGCTCTGTTTCAGGAGTTTGTTGTTTGTTTTTGCATCAGGAGCTTGCAAAACCAACTAACTTCTAGAACAATCACAATGCCCAGAGCATGTCCACCATTTTGGTGGTTAGTAAAAACAGAGAAGGGCTGGGGAAAGAGGAGCTTCACCGCAGCTCAGTGACTTCATGTTGCAGTTTTTGGTGATCACTGAAAACTGAAAATGTAGCTTTAATTGAAGGTTCAATAAGGAAGATCTAAATGCATTTATTTGGGTTAACAGTACTGGCATAGTCTGAGTGACTTCAGTTTATCTACTGTCAAAAATAACGCAAGCTATCCAAACTAATTCTACTAACGATCTGCAGCAGCCAATCAACAATTGGGCTCTGTTCTTTAAAATGCCTTTGTCACTAACCTCAGTTCAGCCAGTGACCAAGCAACCCGCCTCCAGCTCCACCTTGCTAAATCCTGGAGCTGAAGGGAAAGTGGGCCATCTGCTCTGCCACCATCAACGTCTAGACTTCTCTAATTTCTTCTCTATCCTATACAGAAAATGGTAAATGGTGCATTTATATAGCGCCTTTATCCAAGGCGCTTTACATAGATTGTGCATTACATTCACCCATTCACACACACATTCATACACCGATTGCGGCCATGCAAGGTACCAACCAGCACATCGGGAGCAATTTGGGGTTCAGTGTCTTGCCCAAGGACACTTCGACATGTAGACAGGAGGAGCCGGGATTCGAACCGCCGACCCATGGATCATAGGACAACCTGCTCTACCTCTTGAGCCACAGTCGCATAATTTATGCAGGCTAAATGCTCATGGAGTCTAATCAACAAAATAATCTTCTTTTAAATAAAGATTTTGGCATGATCAAACTAGCGTGAACTCCCCTTTTATTGAAATGACAAAAAGCACTTCAGCCTCTGCAGCCTGCTGCTGTTGAACTGTAGTAGCTGTCCATGGTGCTGAACTGTAGTAGCTGTCCATGGTGCTGAACTGTAGTAGCTGTCCATGGTGCTGAACTGTAGTAGCTGTCCATGGTGCTGAACTGTAGTAGCTGTCCATGGTGCTGAACTGTAATAGCGGTCCATAGTGCTGAACTGTAGTGGCTGTCCATATGGTTCTGAACTATAGTAGCTGTCCATGGTGTTGAACTGTAGTGTCTGTCCATGGTGCTGAACTGTAGTAGCTGTCCATGGTGCTGAACTGTAGTAGCTGTCCATAGTGCTGAACTGTAGTAGCTGTCCATAGTGCTGAACAGTAGTGGCTGTCCATATGTTCTGAACTATAGTAGCTGTCCATGGTGCTGAACGGTAGTGGCTGTCCATGGTGCTGAACTGTAGTGTCTGTCCATGGTGCTGAACTGTAGTAGCTGTCCATAGTGCTGAACAGTAGTGGCTGTCCATATGGTTCTGAACTATAGTAGCTGTCCATGGTGCTGAACTGTAGTGTCTGTCCATGGTGCTGAACTGTAGTATCTGTCCATGGTGCTGAACTGTAGTAGCTGTCCATGATTCTGAACTGTAGTAGCTGTCCATGGTGCTGAACTGTGTATTACCGTAGTAAATATTTTTGTGAATATTAACGTTATGCTTTCAGTCCCATTAATGAAAAAAATAAATAATATGAATAATAACTAGAACTGCACTCTGTCGAGTGCCTACTTGCTTGTTGCACACAAGTAGGCCTACTAGTGCACAAGCAGAGCGCACAAGTACTGCCGACCGCTACAAACTGTCAAATCTCAGCTTCTCTGTGAAAGAACGTTTGAAATATTGAATTATTAGGTTTAGCTACGTACCTAGTTTTTGAGGTACAAAAAGTAGTATTGGTATGGTAAGAGACAGCTTTCGATGGTGACGTATATGTCGATGACGTCAGGTATAACTGGTATAACTAGCTCTCAATGATGACGTAATAAAGCTGTGGATTAATCGGCTTTCGATGGTGACGTATATGTCAATCAGTGTCGGGTGGATTAAAGGAAAGGTGAAAGGTGGAAAAGAAATGCCTCTATTATGACATAATATTCATGAATACCCCAAAGATGTATAAGTTTGTAGTATAAGGATATAATGTAACCTTAAGAGGCAGCAGGCATTTCTCTGGCAGAGGATTAAACGGTGGGCCATGCTGACTGGCATAACTTACACAGACGATTCATCTCACCCAGGCATCACGTTGAAGCGATTATGACCTACCTCAAGCTTCACACTCCAGTGAAATTAACCTCTGGGAAAATCCCTAATTGAGAGTGTAGGCCTAGCAAGCGCACCACAGATCATAATAGGCTGCATGGCTAACAGGGCTTGGGCACTACCCTACCATCTCTCTATATCATTTGATAATGGCATATTAAAAACATGACTTGTACACCCAATGAAAATATAAACTTCACAGAATATATACCACTTCGAATTATAACAATCGGTTGAAGATTATCTGAATATCGCACAAGTAAAATCTCAACTGCAACGGGCCATTGCGCTGAGCACTGGCAGTGAGTGTTTTACCTATACTTGTGAGGACCTCTGCTTGGATTCATGGTGAGTGGGGCACTGATGATCTGCAAGCTCACAACGCGCTGCATGCGTACGCAACAGTTGTAGCTTGTAGATCCACGGCTTGCCAAGCCGTGGATATACACGGCTTATCCCAAGCCGTGTATTTCCACGGATACCCCAAGCCGTGTATATCCACGGCTTCCCAAGCCGTGTATATCCACGGCAGCCGTGAGAGAATTTTTTACCTGTACTATATTTTCACCTGTACTTTGAGATTTTTCCTGTACTTTTAAACAGAGAGAGAGGGGGGGGGGGGGAGGTAAAGTGTCTAGTTATAGTGAGAGTTGAGGGGGCCCAAGGGGGGTCATCAGCCTCTTTTGTTTGAGTGTGCTGGGTCGTTAATACAACAAGAACAACAACAACAGATCCACCTGTTGGTGGCGCTGTAACTGGGGCGGCGGTGGCTCAGGGCGGTGGCTCAGGGGTAGAGTGCCTGGATGGTAACCGTAAGGTTGCCAGTTCGAACCCGGGCTCCCCCAGAGTTACTGTAGAAGTGTCCTTGAGCAAGACACTGAACCCCTAATTGCTCCCTATGTGCTAGTTGGTGCCTTGCATGGTTTCCGCTGCCATCGGTGTATGAATGGGTGAATGTAATGCACAATCTCTGTAAAGCGCCTTGGATAAAGGCGCTATATGAATGCACCATTTTTAACTGGCCAATGTGAAAAGGGTGGGATATATTCCTCAGCCTAGTATGAAAGTCTGTGAAAGATTCCACGTAAATTGCACACTGCCTTCATGATTTAAGTCATTTTCAAAAATCCACCTGTTGGTGGCGCTACTGTTCTCCTGTTTAAGTAGACCACTGGCCTATGAAATAATGCAGCACCAATGTGAACTTCCTTTTGTTTTGTTTATTAAAAAAAAAAAACATGTACAAAGGCAACTTTAATAAATGTAAGCCACTTTAGCATATTTAATATAACAGAAATGCAATTAATATATGTGTAAATGGCTCAATTGAATAACAACATTGCTGTAATTTGCATCAGTTGAGTCCCAGTTTCAATGTATTGATTTATAAACAGTATGTAATTTGTAAGTTGATTAGCGGTATACTGTGGTTACTCTGCGTATGCCCCGTTTGATGCGTATGTATCGTAGCAGCATATGACGTCAGGGTATAACTGGTATAACTAGCTCTCAATGATGACATAATAAAGATGTAGATTAAAGCAGGGTCGCGACCCCTCGGGGGGTCACCAAATTATTTTGGGGATCTGCAATAATAAATAAATATAATAATTATAATCATAATTTTATAATAATAAAATAATAATAATAATAATATATTTATTTTTAAATTTTGCAACTGAATGGCTGGAAAGTGGAATTGAAGATTTTACATATAGTACACATAGTACCTTCCCTAATGATTATATCTGGTTTCAGTATTTATTTATGGTGTATTGTCTCTATTATTAAGGTTATTGTAGCAGTACATTTATATTGGGGGTCGGGAGAGGGTGGGGCGGGGGTCCCGAGACATTGCCAAAGCATTTCCGGGGGTTCCCGGGTTCCAGAACCCCTGGATTAAAGGACCCAATGCCAGGGTGTAATTGGTTTTCGATGGTGACGATATGTTTTAGTGTCGGGAGGATTAAAGGCAATGCCCCTATGTATACATATACATGTATGTAATCTGACACCACTGACATATCAAGCACAAGTAGTCATTACGTCATATGCTGGCACGGCGCATACGCATCAAACGGCGACATGGACGAAAACCATAGAGTATTAAAAGGATAGAGACTGAACTGGCGCGAAGCTCCGCCCCCTCCGCTATTCATGTCAGTGGAAGTTGCTCAGTGGCGTTTTGAAGCACCCGGAAGGCTGCCGGAAGGACCGTCTATTTCCGCATTTTTCCGCTGATTCAGCATTTGGGCACCAAATTTTGGTGCCCAAATGCGGAAGTGCAGCTGGGCTTTAACATTGAGCGCTCGGTTGCACGGGGTTTCCTCGTCATGAATCCACGGGTCCGCCTGCAGTCCTTCCTCCTACCACTAGGGCCCAGCGCTTCAACATTGGAGTGCCCCTTGACGAAAACTATTACTTGCGCGCTCTGCTTGTGCAAGTAATAATCTAACTATAAATCTCTGTGTGTACGTCTATACGTCTGTAATTGACGTAACTCGAGAACAGTTCGCCACAGCTACTTCAAATTCGACACACACGTTCCACACCCCCACAGGGAGTGCACTACCCGGTGTCAAGTTGGTCGGATCCACGGTTGTACTGAACCACCACAAAAGCCCTCTGCCCGGGCCACAGCTGACATCACAAGGCCTCCACCTGGGCCAGACACCATATTTGGGCATGCCTAAATACGGGTTCGTCCCACTGACTTCTTACATAATTCTGACATCTGTATAGACTCCATATTTGGGCATGCCTGACAAAGAACTACATATATGGGCATACATAAAAGGGGATACCACTGACATCACTTCTGACATCACGATATAAGTGCAGTGCTCGGTGTCGATTCACAGAACTGCCACAAAAGTCCTCTGCCCGGGCTCTTTGTACGTGGACCCATTTAATATCATGCATTGTATTATGCATTTGTTTTATCTGGCTTGACTGACTGCTGATGCTGCAGACAGCAGACTCAATCTATAGCTAAGTATTTTATTAGAGGAGAAAATTAAAACTTAATTTTGATAAAAAAGGACTACTTCACCACTTTTTAACTTATCTTCATATAATTGGTCCTCACTAATGTTCATGATAGAATACCACAATTATTTTTTCTACTCGGTCTGTGTCTCATAGAAGGGCTGTGGGCAGTTCAGAAACCCGTCCACCAGTGACATCATTGTTAGGCTCACCCACCATTTTGAATGATATGAAAAAGTTAAAATGTATCTCCTCCCGGATGCACGGAAACTTTGGACCAAAAGATCGGAAGTACATTCTGTGGATAAAATGAAGATTTTATGAGGCAATGAAAATTGCTGTTTTATGAAAATTATTATTCTGCCCCTAATACATACTGAAAGGTTTGTGAAACCTTTCAGTATGGTAGAGTGTCATGCCAAATAGCACTGAAACCAGTGTCTGTCTGTCTGTCTTTGGTACAAACAGGTACAATACCGCTGGGTGATCTAAAGCCTAAAAGGGCTTATTGCTTGGTCCCGCCGTATCGCTTCTTGCAGCTATATTTTCATTGTCTTTCTGTCTTCTTCATCTTTGTCTTTTTAGTTTTTTGTCCCAAAGCTTTCTTTGTCCTTTTCAACATCCTGAAGCGTGAATCTGCCCTTTTCTTCTTGGAACAATGTGTCTGTTTTGACAGTTTGGAAAGAAACTGAGGCCTAGAGTATAAATTGCCCGTTTGAGTTGTTTCCGGCACCCTGCGTTGGAGGGGGGGGGGGGGGGGGGGGGGAGAGAGCGAGAGAGCGAGAGCGAGAGAGAATGAGGAGAACAAAAGAGAGAGACAGTAACCAGAAGAGAAAGAACAAAGGGACTCCCATCCACTCCACTGGCTTGTCATATACAGGATATGTCACAGACATGAAGGAGGCCCCTGTCCCTCAGTGCTGCACTGACATTAAAACACTCAGATTAACAATGTGGAAATAAATGATGAGATCCGCACTGGAGGCCAAGAAGGAGTGTTTGAGGTCCTGTGTTTTCTGCTGGCCTTTGCATAGGCTGCATCTCAGAATGTCTGCTTAGCTGTGAGTTGGGCCCCCAAATAAAGCATAAACCTTATAATGGGACATTAAAGCAAAGAATTGTGTAAAGAAAATCGAATTGATCATTCAAAAAATATGCTCTGACCCACCCATCTGATCACTCGTCATGCCCACCCATCTGATTACTTAACATGGCAGGGCCCGCATAGTTTTGACGACCTTACAGGCGTATGCATAGGCTCAACGTATGTAACTTGGATAGCATTTTATGTAGACATAGCACTCTATAGCGTATACGCATAGTTTCATTTTATAAACATTCCATTGTTCTTAGCTTACTTATGATTCATGGTGAATTTATTTTTATGCATTTGATGTATTACCATGTTTTTGTTCTTGCTTACTGTAAATCACTCTGGATTAAGAGTCTGCTAAATGCCTAAATTGAATGCCTAAATTGTAAATTATTCAAGACACACTTTTTCCTACAACTAAATTATGTTGTCCAAACATCACATAGATATCACACAATATCCCTGTAGTGTAGGAGACATGTGATGTATCAGTCAATCCATGGCGTTCTGTTCAAACACCTCAATCTGAGCCTCAATTCTGTTCAGTTTTAAGTTCACACTTGTAATGGCGGCGGACGGCAGGGAGTCATTTAATTGACGGACCACATGCAGTCCAGACGAGCGTTACCTATAGCAACGGGGATGCTGCTTGGCGGCGAGACCATTCTGAATCAATACACATTTGATGAGGTCTGGTCATATATGCAGGGCTTCTTGAGTGTACAGGATTTGATGAGGTCTGGTCATAATATGCAGGGCGTCTTGAGTATACAGGGTTTGATGAGGTCTGGTCATATATGCAGGGCGTCTTGAGTATACAGGGTTTGATGAGGTCTGGTCATAATATGCAGGGCGTCTTGAGTGTACAGGGTTTGATGAGGTCTGGTCATATATGCAGGGCGTCTTGAGTGTACAGGATTTGATGAGGTCTGGTCATATATGCAGGGCGTCTTGAGTATACAGGGTTTGATGAGGTCTGGTCATATATGCAGGGCGTCTTGAGTGTACAGGGTTTGATGAGGTCTGGTCATATATGCAGGGCTTCTTGAGTGTACAGGGTTTGATGAGGTCTGGTCATATATGCAGGGCGTCTTGAGTGTACAGGGTTTGATGAATTCTGGTCATATATGCAGCGTGTCTTGAGTGTACAGGGTTTGATGGTCTGGTCAACATTAGTTGCTGCGAGAGTGAAGTCTAGCAAACACCAATTCGGGATTCCTCAATGTCAATATGACAATGTCTACTCAGAGTAGAGTCGCTGCTTCTTCACTTGGAAAGGAGCCCGCTTAGGTGGTTCGGACATCTGGTTAGGATGCCTCTCTCCCTAGGGAGGTCCTCGAACATCCAACTGGGAAGCGATGAGATGGTGGAATTATACCTCCAAAATCTTCCGGGAACGCCTCGGGATCCCCCAGAATCAAGTTACTAATGTTGCTTTGGAGAGGGAGGTCTGGAGCTCTCTGGTGGAGCCATTTCCCCCACGACCCGACTACGGAGAAGCTGTTGAAGATGGATGGACGGACCTTTGTGGTGGTATGTGTCAGTCTGAAGCCTCGGTAGTAGTCTGCTTTTGAGAGGTCTCCAGCTTTAGGCACCGGGATGTTGTTAGGTCGAGATCAGTTCTTTAAGACCATCGGGGGAATGCCATCCAGCCCAGCACTTTTGCCCTCTCTTACTGTGGTTTCCGTTCTGGCCAAACTCACTGGCTAGTCGATGTGCAGGTTCTGGAGGGATGCTGGTATATTTTCCTCATATATCAATCTTCTTTTATGAGCAGTCCAAGTAGCATGACTGTATGGTTCTTCATTAGCAATAGTGGTTAGGAGTAGAGTTCTCATTTTCTGCCCGAACCGGCCCGGGCCCAAAAAATATGCTAATTAGTCGGGCCAGGCCAGGCCTCAGGCTCTGTGATTTTTTTATTTTTCATCTTTTTTCTAAAATGTTATAATAAAAATAGCAATTCTGTTATTTGTGTAATGTGTAGGCTATATAGCCTACAGTACAAGTATATTTATTATGAAGAGGGCTGCGCTATGGCGATTCACTGTGGAGGAGTGGAGGCGGGGGGCTTGGAATGGATTACTGACTGCGCAAGTGAACGGTGGGGTGGTTGTTTAATGTTTATACCGCTGGCTGGCCTCTGTTATGCGGCGCACCAAATGAGCTTCAGTTCATAATGCTAAATGTTTTAAAAATCAATCGGATTATCACACGATAGACTGCAACATGACAAAAACAGTTGCACTGAGCCATCTCGTTAAACCCAGCTGGCTGCGATGAATAACCTAATCATTAGGCCTAATCAACGTCATATAGACACCACCCATCCATATAATTCTGTAGTGTATGATCTGACCACGCAGCGACGTAGAGTACGGGCCACGGGGCCATGGCCCCCATGAAGAATCCTAGGGCCCCTTTCGGCCCCCATGAAGATTTTCGTGGACATTTTACAATTACATTACATATGGGGGCCCTTGAGGATTGATCAAACTCTTCGGCTCTGTGACCACGCAATGTTACAGTCCACTGCAGGCTACAGGCTATTTGATTTACAAAATGATTAGTATTATAACCGCCGTCCCTCAGTGCGGAAGCGGCGCTCCTCGTTATATGTGCCCGATTTAAAATAACAGATCTCTAAGCTGTCGAGACACGCCATGAGCGGGTGCATGGATGGTTTGTAAACTTTGTAGGCTATGTTTGTTCTTTTGGACACCGAAGGGGGACGATACTTGGGGTCTTGGACATAGCTTCACTTCAGAGGAAACGGGGAGCTACTCACCAGTCACCACCACTGGAAATGGAATCCATTAGAATGATATGGAAATGGTACATTAACAGTCTAACATGAGCTACATAAATCCTTTATTTCGGCGATAAGTCCATTGAACTCCGTTCTCACTCTCACACAGACACACACTGAAAGAACGCCACTTTATTGCATGGCCAGCGCAGCAGCACGCTGCTGCGCTGGCCATGCATTAAAGTGGCGTTCTTTTTTTTCTTTGTCTGGCTTTATAGGGCTTCGGGCCTAACATTATGGTATTTCTTAGGGCCGGGCTTCGGGCTGACCCAGTTAGGGCCGGGCCGGCCAATTTCGGGCCCGATGAGAACTCTAGTTAGGAGTCGAGATCTGTATAGCATCATCATCTGTTGAAGTAGTATGTGATCTGTCACTTAACCTATAGGCTAGAGAAAGAGAACAAAACCAAAGGAAAAATGCTCATTATTAGCAAGTTGTTGTTCTTGCTTAATGTAAATTGTTCTGGATTAAGGGCATCTGTTAAATGCCTAAATTGTACATGTTAATAAAATACACACACCTTGCTGTGTATATATTTAATATTTCATCAACAATGTACAGTACAATTTAGGCATTTAGCAGATGCCCTTAATCAATATAGTAAAGGTAATATAGTTACCTTGCCATGATGGGACTCCAATGAATGATGGGAAATTAAATTGAAGTATATTTTATACCATACAGAGGAGAAAATGTGCAAGGCAGACAGACGAGATTCGATGTTCCATGAGTTGAGTACAGCACAGCAGTAAAGCATAGACAGACTCACGCCAGCCAGCAGAGTGGCTGACGTCTCCCATGTAGGCTTGCGCCCCAACTGACCAAATTATTGTATTTTAGGTCACTACTTAAGCACTTTACATTGGCGTGGGGTGTCGACATGTGTTTGCATATTATTTGTGGCAACGCCTTTGATCAACCAGTCTGTTCCTTCAGGTCAACAAACTCCTTTGTTATACATATAGGCTAGCCACCGGAATTCGGCTCCAGGATATATCACCCTGAGAAGGCCGACACCCTAGGTGCTGATCACCAAAAATAGGTCCACTGTAACATGTAAATTGCAAAAGGCAGAAGGACACAAGAGCATGTAATATTGCAGAATTATGGAATCTCATATTCATCAAAATGAAATTCGTAGATTGTCTTGAAGAAATGCAATTCGTCAATTGTTTCATTGAATGAAACACACGCACGCATACACGCACGCACGCGTGCATTAACAACCACACCACCACAACGTCCTAATAGCTATGTAGGGTAATACGGTACGGAGCTGCACTAATTAATATCTGTTAATTTGGGTCACTAGAAGAGTGACACAAATTCAACGTTTGCCACCTGGAAAGTACTACAAAAGGGGGTTAATCAAACAGAAACTACAACATGTGGCCAACCTGGCGGGAAGGAAACAAGATAGGGAAAACATTTGGCCACCCTGGCGGGAAGGAAACACAATATATTCAACAGTTGGTACTTTGAAGTGATGTGAAGAGATGTGAAGCTGAAACCGAAAACTAGAGAAGAGAGAAAACTAGACTGAAAACCGAGGTACGGGAGGCCGGGTAACCGAGCACATGGCCCGATTATTGATCCCAGATTCAACCCATACCCCGGGGAGAACTACACTATAGCTGATGTAGATCCAGCGTCGTCCAGCTCGTAGATTTAACGTTGTCAACGTCGGGCCCAAATTCAACATAGATTACACGTTGGGCCAATTAAAAACAGATTCAACACACATACCACATTCCACACACACATACAACCCCCCCCCCCCCCACAAACGCACACACACACACACCCACAGGCCCATCACAATTACTACATAATAAGTATTTGTGATAATCGCAATACTTTTGGGATGATAGTCATAATAGTCATACTCGTTCCCATGTTGGAACGTAGTGGAAGTAGCAGATCTAGGAGCTCAAAACCGTTTTGATCTCGTAGATCTGATACTATCACTATTCATGTATTTTTATTGTAATTTAAATAATGTATTAATACTTGTGATGGGCCTAATGTACCTCAATGTACCAGCTTGAGCGGTACATTTGGGGATTCCAGACAACATAGCGCGCCCACTATCGTTGACCGGCTGGGGAGACCCTTGAGTCTTGACCCTACCCCCGGCGTTCTGAGGTCACTGTCCTGGCGGGGAGACCATCGACCCTACCACTGGCGTTCCCAAGGAGAATTCCAGACATCAAGGGCAGCAGGCATAATTTTCCTTTAAAAATAAATAAATAAATAAAAAGGTGTTAAAAACAAGTGTTAGAAATGACTACACATGTACGTGCCCATCGGCCTACTTGAGAACGATGCAACTAGGGAACCTAATAAATACCCATCATAGCACCCGTTTTAACGGGTCCCTTTTGTGCCCATACTGTATATGGAGGTCTCTGCATCTGTCTGTCTGTGCCTGAAGAGTGCAAACTGACTGTGACAAGTGGACTGGTTAAGTAATCAATTAACAGGTGTGGGGTTGCCGTGGCAATCAATTGGCTGAGGCAGAGACTAGAAATTGCACAGCTGAGGGATTTGGGCTCATTAGGTCCACTAGCAGAGCCTGACCAGAGCCTTTTGTGGTGTTTCTGGACAACGGTGTTTGCCACCGACTCAAGGCCGGGCACTGCACTCCCTGTGGGGGTGTGGAACACGTGTGTCAAGTGTGAAGTCGGGGGGGCAAACGGTTCTTGAGTTACGTGCATTACAACCGTACACACACACACGCAGAGACACGACGCATTTATAGTAGGATTTGGGACCACAATTGGGCATAGCTCCGCCCTAATGAAATAGCTCCGCCCCCTAATTGCTACATCTCAGAGGCAAATATTATGCTTTTACTCCACTACATTTATTATTATTTTAAATCTGAAATGACAAATAAAATTAAACTAATAAGATCATTGCTGCGTCTAAAGCAACCAACTATACCAACAATTATCAAACATTAGCCAAATTGGAAACAACATCACAAAGGCAAAGATTTTGAAAATAGCCGATCTACAAGCTCACAACAGCTCGCAGTGCAAGGTATTGCCACTGCAATGCTGTTGTTACAAAAAATACAATCTTTCTAACAGCAATGATGAATACTATTAAAAAGTATAAGCAGTGTTGGAATCATCTCATTTCTGAGGACAACTTTAGTTTCCAAGGTTCATGTTTTAGTTTGTTATTAGAGAAAGCAGATGAGTGTTTATTGGTTGATTTTCATTTGCTGCTTTCTTTTCGTTTTAACGATTTTAGCTATTTTTGACAGGGGGCGGGGGCATTCGAACATGGGGCTAAATACATTTTCTTTACAAAATGTTATGGCAATTTCTTTAATATTATTTACTATAGTCCTACTAGACCCCAGGAAATTACATCTGGCCACAGAAGATCACGGGATCAACTGAATGTGAAGGAGGATACCGTTCACATTCAACAGATCCCGTGATCTTTTGCTTAGATCTGCTATTTTTGAAAAATCCTGAAAATGTGGCACAAATCTTTCAGAGCGAACATTTTTAACTAAAATCTTTGCTTCGGGGGGGTGGGGGGGGGGGTCACTGGAACAACATATTTTCAGATGGGGGTCGGTGGCCAATTACATATATTTTGGGGGTCCTTGACATGAAAATGTTTGGGAACGACTGCCATAGAAACATGTTTTTTTTTCAGAAAACTGTCAGGATTTAGAAGGCATTTGTAGAATAGTCCTCAGGTCCAAATGGTTAATGTATGTTTTGTAATAAATACAAAAACATATCTGCAAAGTAACTAGTAACTAATGTTTTCAAATAAATGCAGTGGAGGTAAAAGTATAATATTTGGATCCGAGATGTAGTGGTAGTAGAAGTTAAAAATATTGGGGGAAAACTCAAGTGCAAATGCCTCAAAATTTTAACGAATGACCAAAACCTACTCAAATTCCCCCGAAAACTGTTTTTAACATTGTAACATTTTAACAACATTGTAGTAACCTTGTAACAGTGTAGTAACAGTGTAACGCTAATGACATTGAAACACTGTAATAAATTGTAACATTGTAACTGTAATAAATTGTAACATTGTAAGAGCATTGTAACAGTAATAAATTGTAATATTGTACCATCATTGTAACACTAATAAATTACAACTCACCAGTCTGCCGGGTCCAGAGGCCGGGGAGAGGCAGGGAGCCAAATCTGTACCTCTCCCCACGCTATTCTGAGGAGGGTTCCAGACAAGAGCACCAGGCATCATTCTCCTTTAAAAATAAACAAAAAAAGTATATATATATATATATATATTTAAAAAAAAGAATCAGACCTGTCTGAAGTGAGTGGTGGTGCTGTACTGTACTGTACTGTACTGTACCAGCCCTCCTCCCTTGCCTGTGTGTCTGTGTATTAGGCTGTGCAACAGTGACACTTGTTGGTGAACAAACGCTATAACGCTATTCCCAGGGACACAGCCACACAAACACACAGCTGTCTATAAGTGGTTGGACCACTCAAAAATCACACCCGTGTGAAGTGAGGGGCGCTCATCATCATCGTACATCATCATTAAGAGTGGTGGTCCCTTAGTGGTCCCCGGTGTTCCCACCGACCCGATTGGTGAGCAGATTTGCTCGTCTACATGACGACGTACATTTTACCTTCATTGTCAAAGGCCTTTGATGCTTTGATGTTTAATTTACGTCATATTTGGCGAAAATTTGACCTAATTTCTCCTTTCATTGTCAATGGCAAATATTGAGACGTGTGGGGACAAAAGCTGTATAAATAAAACTCACTCGTATGAAGTCAGCGGCACTCTTGTCTTGTCATCGTAACGTATGTGGATGTGCTCAGACACACATGACGTAAATTCTCCATTCATTGTCAATTGGAACTGAAAAAATAATCCAAAGAACTTTTTTTATATATATAATTTCGGACCAAAATTGGACATAGCTTCGCCGTCCAGCAAAACGTGACATTACTCCTGGCACAATAGTTACACAAACGGTTGGACGTGGTTTATAGGAAAAAACACAACAGTAAAATAAATAAATTGTATTTTACTTTGAGTATTTCAATTTCCAGGACTTTTACCACTACATCTCAGAGGCAAATATTCTAATTTTACTCCACATTAATTCGAAAAATGTCGTTACTGTATGTTAGTTTGTACATTTAGATCAGTGGTTTTCAACCCTCTTCATATCAAGGCCCATTATTTATTGGGCATTTGAGCCACGGAACCACCATCTGATGACATTTAGGCTTTCAGACCCACTTGAGCCACGGACCACCATTTGATGACATTTAGCCTCTCAGACCCATTTGAGCCACGGACGACCATTTGATGACATTTAGCCTCTCAGACCCATTTGAGCCACGGACCCATTTGAGACCCATTTGAGCCACGGACCACTATTTGATGACATTTAGCCTCTCAGACCCATTTGAGCCACGGACCACCATCTGATGACATTTAGCCTCTCAAGAGTTAAAGATCCATAAGGGTCCATTTGGTTACCAACTCTACAAGCTGGGGACCACCAGGAACCCCCTCAAGGACCACTGGTGGTCTCCGGACCACTGGTTGAGAACCACTGTTTTAGATCATTACTACAAAACACACATCAGCCACATTAAGCCCTACACTTCGGCCATTTGAAAATTGCTGATCTACAAGCATGAAACACATTGTGAGTTTGTAGATGTGCCATTTTCTAAATATTTGTATACAATTTATGCATTTGAAAACCTGTGAAATGGGACATTCTGCATAATAATTGCAATTACTATGAAAACCTGCAAAACCTGTGGCTCCGTCAGTCACGCCACCATATACAGGCATCAGTCCGTCACGCCTCGTGACACAAGAAGCGAGAACAGAGTGTCACGGAGGCTGCCATGACACTCCATATATGGGCATAGCATTGGGACTCCATTACCCAGAAGCCCTGAGAATTAAGCCATTTAGACCCGAGGACGATTCTACAAATGCCTTCTAAATCCTGACAGTTTTCTGAATAACCGTATGTTTCTATATCCGTGGTTCTCAAACCATTTCATGTTAAGGACCCCCAAAAATCATGTAACTGGCCGCCGACCCCCATCTGAGAATATGTCGTTCCAGGGACGTTCGCTCGGAAAGAATATATATTCCAAATTTGCGCCACATTTTCGAGATCTTTCAAAAAATAGCAAGCTCGTAGTGTGGCACTTGGTGCCGCGCTATGAGCTTGTGGATCTGCTATTTTTCAATATAGCTAAAGCATAACCTAATGCTTAAAACACCAAAAGGGGTTCCCAGCGTCATTATTTATTTTTGTGCAGGTGATTATTTTTTCTAAAGTGTTGGAAGCGCTCGTTGAAGTCACTGAACGGCCCCAGCGCACCACACTTTTGAATTTGCACATAATGCAGGAGGCAGCAGGACGGCCAGTTAACAACAACGAGTGCTTCCAAACTCCAACACTTTAATAAAAAAAATCAGACCCGTCTAAAGTGAGTGGTACTGTACTGTACTGTACTAGCCCTCCTCCCTGGCCTGTGTGTGTCTGTGTGTTAGACTGTGCAACAGTGACACTTGGTGAACAAATGCTATGACGCTATTTTCGTGCTCGGACAGCCAGGGACACAGGGACAGACAGGGACACAGCCAGGGACACAGGGACAGACAGACTCAGGGGCACAGGGACAGACGGACACAGCCAGGGATAGAGGGACAGACCCAGGGACACAGCCAGGGACACAGGGACAGACAGACCCAGGGACACAGGGACAGACAGACCAAGGGACACAGCCAGGGATACAGGGACAGACAGACCCAGGGACACAGGGACAGACAAAATATCACGGCACGGACATTGACAGAAAGTAGCTCATAACATGTTTACGGTGGATTTTAGGAAAAAAAGCTTGGTAGATTGAAAGAGGATAATTCAAACTTGCCCTACTACAGCTGCAACGTTGGTGAGTTTAACGTTGTTCAATACAAGCAGATCGTTTATGCAATCTGGACCAATGGGATGTCAATGGAGGGAATTGCAACTCTACATTCATCGCATTGTTGCACATTTTGTCTAAATGACTCTTAATCATCAAAGGCCCAATTAATTCCAAAATGAATTTTAAAAATCAGACCCGTCTGAAGTGAGTGGTACTGTACTGTACTGGCCCTCCTCCCTGGCCTGTGTTTGTCTGTGTGTTAGGCTGTGCAACAGTGACACCTGCTGGTGAACAAACGCTATACATTTCCGTGCTCGGAAGGGCCACACACACACAGCTGTCTA
Source organism: Protomyctophum parallelum (assembly GCF_964188405.1). Lineage (NCBI taxonomy): Eukaryota > Metazoa > Chordata > Actinopteri > Myctophiformes > Myctophidae > Protomyctophum > Protomyctophum parallelum. The sequence continues at coordinate 27,873,827 of NC_139711.1, forward strand.
TAGGAGTGGTTGCACCAATCAAAAAGACAAAACACCATACAGATATGAACATGAAAACCCCCTTTTAGTGCTTTGGAACCTTCCTAATCAACAGGATTACCAACAGCACTGCAGATGAGGCCGGTGACCCACACATCATTTAGCTTCAGCACAGTGTCAACACTGCAGATGAGAGGCCGGTGACCCACACATCATTTAGCTTCAGCAGTGTCAATAAATGAACACATTAAAACCCTTTTAGTTCTTGTGTGTTGTTACTTAAACATGGTCTAGATGTTGTACACCAGGAAACATGATGCAACACAACAATCACTACCAATCCAGCTGGTGATTAGCCTGATTATCAGAGTGGGCGGGGTCTTTGGGCTGGATCCAGGCTAGCCCCACAAGTCAGAACCCAATGGTACTGAAGTTTCTGACATTTTTGAGACCCAGACCATGGGGTCTTATTCCACCGCTAACCTGCTACCTGGTACGCAAACATAAATTCCTTCGGATTACCTCACAGGATCCTGTCAAGTCTGTGGAGACTTCCAGCTCAGCTGTAGGAAGGTCTCCGACTGCTGCAGCACGTACTGGCTCCTCAGTGACAGTCCAGTCTTCAGCCGATGGCTCGAGTTGAGTTTCCATCTGTAAGACAAAAAAAAGAAATAAAATAATAAGAAAACCCACTATACAGCAAATTATCAATATGTATTCATCATTTAGCATAGACAGATACCTCATCATGGTCACATTTATCTGGTAGACTAATAAGCCTTTTTCCAAGCCCAGCTAATGCAAGCTGAAGTTCCTCTTCTGGTCTGTGGGGGTGAACTCAGCAGGTCCCGGAAGGACATATATGTTGAAGTTGATCAACTTCACCACAGAAGTAGTGGCGGCGGAGAACCGTTTCTTCCCTCTTGGCTGCTCGGCTCTTGTATAAAGATGTTTAAATGGCCTGATGTGGGAATGATAACATTTGTGAGCCAAACCAGATAGGAACAAATGTATAAATATACACGTTTCTGTTTTCCATATGATGTACTGTATGCTTGTCATAACAAACTTAAATCTGTGAAATGAGGGTGCATCTCATCTAAAACACAAGTTTGGTAACTGCCACATTATGAATTGTATGTAGAATTTAAAATAATCAACAGAACACAAGCTACATCATTGAGACAAGATGTAAACCTATTGGTCGGTCAAAGTGGAAGTTAAAAGTAAAAGAGCACATCTAGCGGTATGATTACTAGTATTGGATTAAAACAGTACCGGTGTGGTTTCCCCTTCTTCGTTATGGCCCCAGAGCCAGCCATAACAGTGTCTAAAAAGATTAGTGTTTTATTGTTGCATTTGTTGTTGAGAAGGGCAGCTGAAAAGTGCAAATTGTGTGTGTAAAGCAGCAACAATGCGCTAGATTGGCTGTCACTCTGGGGGGGGGGGCGACCGGAAATAGGCCTATATAACGGCATAAAACCGCCCCAAAACGGCTCCAAAAAACAACAAAAATGTTGTGCACGGGTGAAGGGGGGGCCCTTCGAGCTTCAGTGCCCAGGGGCCCTCAGAGGTGTCAATCCGGCCCTGATGAGGAGACGGTTACCTTCCTCTGAATTTCCTTAAAAATGCAGTGACTAGTGACTAGTGACTGACATGGAACGGCATTGGAACGCGGACATCGTCCTCTTCCTCGTCACATGTAGGTTGTGGCCAGCAAACGTTCTTGATCATGTTCTACAAGGCATCAGATACAACTTTTGAAAGGTTGCGAAAGTGATATTCTTTCTAGAAAGGTTAAACATTCTCATTGCTTTAGGGGCTCTAGCCCCTCCTATATACACAGGTTTTTAGTTCAATGTTTGTTTTAAAAATCACACCCATGTGAAGTGAGGGGCGCTAATATATTAAAGTCTAACTCATGTTGATTATAGGTGATGTAATGGTGATGTAAAACAAACTGTCAAAACAAACATTAAATTCTCTTTATTGTTAATGGCATGACGTAATGTTTGTGTTAGGGACAAGATGACGTAAATTTTGCTTTCATTGTCACCGGGCATTTTCCGCTCGAGCTCCCAGACTGTGGAACGCACTGCCAGTGCACATTAGGGTAGCCCCGTCCCCCTATTTAAGTCTCGTCTGAAAACCCACCTTTATACAGAGTATTTTTTAACTACCTAATTAGCCAATTTGTACATACTTGCTTGCTATCGTTTTGTGTACCATTATAATTCTGTTACTGTGTTTCTTGATTTTAATCCTGTTCTGTGCAGCACTTTGGAACTATGTTTTAAAAAGCGCTATACAAATAAAGTTCGTATCATATCATCATTGCCCATATATTCATGATTATCTCTCTTTTCTTGTATTTGCCTCTGAGATGGAGTAGAAGTAAAATAATTGAAAATGGTAAATATTCCAGTAAAGTGAAAATTTTGTAAATGCAGCCTACAGTATACTTAGTTACTTTCCATCTGTGTGCAGTGCGTGCGTGCGTGCACACACTAATTGAATTGGAAGCAGTCCCTGCAGCAACATTTAGAATGCAGCTTGGGAAAAAATCAATACCTGGATTGAAGTTCATTGCTGCAATAAATCTGAAATTACATGGAACCCATCCATATGTTCTTTTTTGTTTTAAATGATGGATTTGCCTGCAACATTTCTACACTTTCAGAGTTAATCACCTAATCCCCACAGTCTTAGGAAAATAACAAACGGAACAAGAGTTACAACCCTGCGAGTAAATGTACAGTATATGTTACAGCAGTGGTCCCAAATGAAAATATACACCAGGGACCCCTAAAAGGAGATTTTTACAGCTCTAGCAGTGATTCAACCATTTTAATTTCAAGGACCCCCCCAGTTTGTTACGGACCCATAAGGGTCCATTTGGTTCCAAACAATCATTTAGCTGGGGACACCCTGGAACTCCCTCAAGGACCCCTGGGGGTCCCCAGACCCAACTTTGGGAACCACTGTGTTACAGTACATGTGGTAAACCAGTGGACGTTGGAAACCCGTACATGAAGGAGAGGAGTGCCCATTTTCAGCTGCAAGTTGGCGCTGGCCTGCACGGGTTGTGTTGGGCAATATTACTTAGGAAAGTATTACACTTAGTATGTATTACTCTTTTAAAAATGAATATATTACTTTGCATCAAGAAAAAACACAAGAAGAAAAACAACAGTGTTTTACCCTGCCCTTTTTTCTTCTAATTATTTGTTCGGCCCAAATAAATGTGTTTGTCATGATTTGTCACAATCCGAGTTGATTTTGTCTAAGGCTTTAAAGGTCTTTAAATAAATACTTTCTGAAATGTCTATGGAAAAAATGAATGGGAAATTCTCTTCCAGGCCGTGCGTCAGGGGCGGGACTGCAAACGCAGCATTGCTGCCTTTCAAACGAAATTAAGTGGCAGAAGCAACTGTCACAAAACATCCTGATTAATTTCCCCACGTTGCTGTCTGTGACTAGTATTTTAATCAGACTTATAGCTTATTACATAGACAGCACTAGAATTGCATTTTTTGTAGTCATAGCACTTTATAGTACACTATATTGTATAATATATAGTATAGTATGTATAGCTGACATAGATACTCCACTGTTACGTTCTTAGTTTATACACGATTCATGATAACTACTTTTTATATATGTGATGTATGCCATGCTTTTGTTTTTGCTCAATGTAAGTCGCTCTGGATCAAGAGCGTCTGCTAAATGCCTAAATTGTAAATTGTGACTGCACAAAAAAGGAGCTAATGGCAACAGCAACAGGCACATGGCCAAACTCTGACAGCTGGCAGACTTCTCTGTATTCAGATACCCGTTTGAGACCGATCCCAGCCAGCACGCCTACAGTATGTGGGTCTGTTACGACCCCTTGTCTAGGGTAGGGAGGGGTAGGAGACAGCTTTTCAAAATAAGTTTTAGATTTTATTATCACTCTTTTCTGTTTTAGCAGAGGCAAACTTCATCATAATGGCTTCAGGGTGCATTCAGAAAACTTGCTACACTAAAGAAAACCCCCTATCAACCTAACAAAATAAACAAACCAAAATACAATTGACTAACCTACCTCCCTACTTACCTAAAACTAACAAAAACAGGAGAAAACAAGGAGTTGGATAAACCAAACAAAAACCTACCAAACACCCTTACAGGATGAAGTGGGCTTTGACTTAGAATAAGGATATACAGAATTTAATAATATACAATATAAATATGGAAATATAACTTAGGATCTTACTTTAACGAATTAGCAAATAAACAAGATTACAAAATAAACAAACTAAGAACTAACATAAACCAAGAAGAAATAACTCAACTTACTCAAAGGACTTAAGACAAAAAAACTCACAGAACTGACCAAAGGAAACAAAAAGAAAAGGGTTGCATTGGGTGGCAGACACAACAGAGCCTCTGCTCAAACTGGTAGCTGTTGTCCTCAGAGAAACCAAGTCAGACTGAGCATTTTATAGAGAACAGGCTAATAGCTCAGCCAATTGCAGATGAGGGCGTGGATGGGAATCAGCGAATTGAGGAGGGAGGGGCAGGCACAAGTTGTGCCTGTCAATCTGCATCACCATCTGGGTTCAATCAGCCACTTCACACTCACACTATCAATCAGCACCACACCCAACTCCAGACTTCTCATTCACCTCCATTCACCACCTTACAGAAACACAAAAGGAAAACAATATAATACAAGCCACAAACTATACAGAATATTCCACCTCAACACAGGACCTTGGTCCATAACAGGGTCCCATATGGTTTAGAGGTGGGCTACCTATATGGGAGCCAGGTGGGCTAACTATATGGAACCCATAAGGAAATGTCAGCGGGCACCAGATGGTTCACGCGGTTTCCCGTGTGGGCTTTAATTGGGTTCTACCTGGGCCCTAAGTGGGCCCAATGTGGCAAATATGTGACTGAGACAGCATAAGCGCGCGTCCACAACTGGTTATGGCCCACCTTTTAACCAATGTGGCCCTCAACCCAAGTTGAGTTCGACAGGCCTGCTCTATGTAATGGGCTGCGTCTATCAACTGAGATTCCTGGTACTGCCCTACAAAGCCAAAGTGCAGTAACTATACAAACACATTTTTGAGTGGCAAATGGGTTTAAAATGGTTTCAACTGGTCAGCCAAATGAGATATACTGTAAGTGGTGTTACTCTAATTGTATCTCTATTCTTGACGTAACTGTTTATCCCCCAAAGTATCCTTTACACAAATAAGTTGGTGTGTCCAAAAACATAGTTTTGTGCCATAAAACTCATTCTTTGCTACTAATCAGTCAGGTAATTCAGATTCCATTCCAATTAGCTTGCTCCAAGCATGTATAAGACAGGGTGAAGCCCATAAAGACAAAAAAGCTATACGCAATATAAACCTGATGCGATTAATGCAATTTATTTGACATGGCCAAAAAAAGGCGAAAAGTGCATAGAACAAATCATAATTTAATCATTGGGAGATCTAAAGGTCAAAGGTCTTTTGACAAATGAGTGTGAGCTTCAGTTCCAGAGGGATTCTCACGGCACAATACAATACTTGTGTGCAAGCAGAGCGTGCCATGAGGTGCGCTCACCACTACTGGTACGACTGCTGCTCGGAGTCCTAAAGCTCTCTGCTGGTTTGAAACACAGCAGTGGCCAGTGGTCCCTCATTGCCCGGTGGAGTACATCGACATACACACATACCCAGAGCTAATACATACCCCCTATTGACCTTATACCAATTTTGAAACGTACTTTAGCTACGTCATCGAGAACAGTGGTTTCTCACTGGCTGGTGGAATGTACCGACATACATGTACAGTACATACCCAGCCAATCGCTGGTCTTGGTCCCTGATTGGCCGGTGGCCAACACCGACATATACCTGTACATACTTGGTCCCTGATCGGCCGACGGACACCACCGACATACGCAGCCGATTACAATATACTTGCACGCTCTGCTTGCGCAAGTAATAATAATAATAATAATGTGCTCTCTCACCTTTTCCTCTCTCTCTCTCTCTCTCTCTCTCTCTCTGATAACTCCCCCACAGCTAATTTCCCATCAGGTTTTGCTCTGAAGACAGAGGGGCGACACACTCAACTGCGTTCATTTACTTCACAAAAATGAAGCACCACTAATGGGAGCATTTATCAGATTTAGGCACTGGCAGCTAGGTTCTCTTTCTCACGCACGCACGCCCTAATTCAGCCCTACTTTTACTATGCTTGCACCTCTTGGTTCTCAAACATCTCTACTGTATGTCACTAAAGACCAAGCTACAAAGCTCCCAAAACAAACTAATTTGACTACTCCTCGGTCTTGGGCCCATGACGCATCTTTTTGCAACCCATTTTGATAGTAGAAAACAGTTAAACAATTGAAAGTGGCACTGACATGTAAAATTGTAAATGCAGCTTTGCCCTCTATGCCCTCTGTGCCCGCATACCTGACCCCCCCCCCTTAGTAGAGTGATTACCTACTCTATGTAATATTTATATATTTAATCCTGTAGACTTTATATCAGTGTAATTCATAATTATGAATTAATTATTCAAAAATATGAATTATAAGTTTAAAAATCAATCAAAATCAATCTGAATTTAAGAAGGGGCACCAGTGAAATGAGCTTAGGAATAAGCACCAGATTGATTTGTATTTAACCCTTAAGTTAAACCACTAATAAAATAATTAAAAGATTATAAAATAATCAATTATTATTTTATCTTAATAAATCTATGGAATCTGAAGGTAAGAGATCTTTTCCATTACATAGCCTTTCTTACTTTGCATGTGTCAAAAACCAGTAAGTTCAACTTCTTGAGCAAATAATAGACTTGTTTAAAAATGAATCAATTTATTTCCACACCTAAAAGATTATAGACAAACTCAGTAGAACAATAATCAAATGAATTCTTAAACAAGGGTTAATACAGGTTCAAATAGAATTTAAGAAATGAATCAAATGATAATGAAATATCTATATGATAGATAATGTTCTTTGCCATGAACTTAGAAACTTGTTGTAATGCATCACTTTCCTGAGAGTTGGTTTGTTGAGCGCTTTGAGAGAGAGGCAGACTGGGGTCGTCTGTCCTCTGAGGGAGAGAGGTTGCGTGGCAAGCGGCAGGGGTTTCGATTGCTGGTCTGGGTAACCCCTGAGCTTCTTGTTGTAGTGCATTGGACTGCCTGGGATCACCTGGGACGCTCAGGTCAGAGCGTCGGGAGCTGGTCTGTGTAGCGATGTGGCCAAGACCCTCTCATCAGACATCCTTCTCTCTGGTTCCGTTTGGTTCCTCTCCTCTCCCTCCATCCGGTCCTCTGGATCTCACTAGTCCTATACCGTCCCCGATTCTCCCGGATTCTCCACTATCCTAGTTGGTCTTCTTTCTGCCTCCTCAATATATAGTTCTCTTTGTTGTGCAATGCATGGCTCAGTTACCATGTATGTCACTCTCTTTGCAAGATGGAGACATTGAGATGTCTTGTGACATTCCCAGACGTTGTCAACATGTTGCTGTTGTGAGGCAAAGTTTCTTTGAAGTTCATTTTGGGAAAGGTGTACGCATGCACTTTTCATGGCTTTAGATCTCACATAAAACACAATCTGCAATAATTACATTTATTGTACAGTAAATGTCATATTTCCAATTGATGGTCAAGGAATTGTGAATGAATGCTTTTATGACTGAGTGGAACATTCAACCATTGTGACATATCCAAAGTCAGGGTGTGATCTGTGGCGATGACACTTAATCCAGCTGAAATGGAATCAAGTCTTTATGACACTTAATCCAGCTGAAATGGAATCAAGTCTTTATGGTACAAGTGTATCCCATAAAACGGAGTCTCTGAGTCTGTAGGGAAACAAGTCAATAGATTGTACTTCCTTGTACATATGAACATGAAGCCCAGTGGTGCCTGGAATTGGACAGTTCCAGTAAGAGTGTGTACATTTGTGCACACAATTATGCCACATGGGCAGGATTTGAGACCATTCTTGAGGGTCAAAAGGTCAGCAGACCCCTCTGCAGGGCTATAACTGTCCGGCTCCTCTACTTACATGCACTGCATGTGCATGTGACGTCAGTATGGGAGCGAGAAATCACTTCAACATGTTCATTAGATATCATCCAATGCAATGTGCTATAGCTGGATGCGATAGCTTAATTGTGCCTTTATACCCCTCGTCTACTACATCTACCACCTCCTCTTTGTTCATAACCTGTACATACTGTATTTGTTATTTTTACCTTTTATGATGATTTGAATTTTGTTGTTATTTTTCATGTCATGATTATGACAGGATCCCAGGACCTGAAAGGAAACTTTTTTTTCGGTGATCCCATTGGAAGTGTTTGACTGTACCCTGTAGGCTACTGAATACATTTCTGTTTGACTGTACCCTGTAGGCTACTGATTACATTTCTGTTTGACTGTACCCTGTACTGATTACATTTCTGTTTGACTGTACCCTGTAGGCTACTGATTACATTTCTGTTTGACTGTACCCTGTACTGATTACATTTCTGTTTGACTGTACCCTGTAGGCTACTGATTACATTTCTGTTTGACTGTACCCTGTACTGATTTCATTTCTGTTTGACTGTACCCTGTACTGATTACATTTCTGTTCGTCTGTACCCTGTACTGATTACATTTCTGTTTGACCGTACCCTGTACTGATTACATTTCTGTTTGACTGTACCCTGTACTACTGATTACATTTCTGTTTGACTGTACAAAAATGTCCTTAAGAACAGTAGGCCTGGCCCAGGCGGTGGCGTAACCGTCTGGGCACCCGACTGGTGATCCAGTCGCAGTGTGCCACGGGTTCGACTCCCGAGCCCGACACAGCCTTTACTGCCTGTCATCCGCCCATCTCTCTCCCGTTTCCTGTCAGCCTACTGTCTGTCCCTTCAAAAACCAATCAAAGGCGTAAGCCGCAAAAAATATATCTTAAAAAAAAAAAGAACAGTAGGCCTACTCAAGTAATTGTATAGTTACTGTTAGGCATGTAACAATTTAATCAACTCTATTAATGATTAATTCTAATGACAACATAAGGTTCACATTGCTTTTATGTCTGTCCACAAACTTTGTCCTACACAAACATTAAATTCCCGTTGACAATGGAGAATTTCACGTCAAGTGTCTGAGTAAATAGACATAGTGTCTACTTTAAATCATGATGATGTACGTCGTACGATGATAAGAGCGCCCCCACTTCACGGGTGTTTTTTTTTGTGTGATGTTAATTACCCCCCCAGCTATTAATCTCATGTACCACATTTTCACTACATGTGAAACTGAAATACATTCATTGCAAAAGTATAGCATACTTTTAAAGAAAACATGCTTTCTTGTTTAGAACTAGCTATAGGTTAACATGAAAAACAAATCACACCTGTGCTAAGTGAGGGACGCTCTTATCATCGTACATCATCATGCATCATATCATACTGACCAATCAGAATGCCTGTTGCCACAAATGCACGTCATATTTGGTGGACATTTGACCTAATTTATCCTTTAATTGTCAATGGCAAATATGTGTGGGGACAAGATGGTGTACATTTTCCCTTCATTGTCAATGATATTTAATGTTTGTGTTGCAGACATTTTGTGGGGACAAAGGCTGTATATAGGACTGGCTAGCGGCCCTCAAATAAACAAGCTTTGGCTTTGATGCTATCTTAGAAGAGACGTAAACCTATTTGACTGTGCCAAAACATAATTGCCTTCATTGATGCATTAACAAGCGTCAACGGGCATCAGCTGGTCACAGGGAGGGAAAGCTACTGTGACGCATAAAGAATGGTAAATGGTAATTTGTGCATTTATATAGCGCCTTTTTCCAAGGCGCTTTGCATTAAATTTCATTTCACCCATTCACACACACACACACACACACATCCACACACCGATGGCGGAGGAAACCATGCAGGGCACCAACCTGCACAACCTGCACACAATTAGGGGTTCAGAGTCATGCTCAAGGACACGTTGACAGTAACTCTGGGGGAGCCCAGGTTCGAGCTGGGACCTTGACAGTAACTCTGGGGGAGCCCAGGTTCGAGCTGGGACCTTGACAGTAACTCTGGAGGAGCCCAGGTTCGAGCTGGGACCTTGACAGTAACTCTGGGGGAGCCCAGGTTCGAGCTGGGACCTTGTGGCCACCCCTGAGTCACTGCTGCCCCAGTGGCAGAAGCTTGCTCCTATTGAACAAATATGTCCTTGTTAAAGAAAACATATCAAATTGTTTCTGCAATTAATTATGTATTTATTTAATTGATTTAGTCTGTATGGATTTGTGGGTGGTGGCCCACTTGCAAAGAATCATTGATCTAAAGGTAAAAGGTGCGTTCAGACTTGAATAATGTATGTATATGCACCGGTCCCGTTCGCGCAACTATCGTCTTTGCATTGACTTTGTATGTAATCGCGCCGCTCTAACCATCCAAGTCTGAACGCAGCTTAACAGTGATGTCTTCAATCAGGTTTGAGCTGAAGAAGACCGACATTGGGCCCACAGACGCTGACCGCCCTTTCGACGACCTGCTCCAAATCGTCCCGATGTTTCTGCTTCCCTCGGTGCAGTCCTCTGAAAACGGGATCTGTGAGGTTCACGCACACGGACACAGCTCTCACAGTGGCCGTACAGAGATCGGATGGCCCTCAACAAAGTCCCCATATAACCATAGCACCTCCCATAGAGCTTCCCAGCGGACCCGGTCATATAGCTTCTCCAAATCCACAAAACACATGCCGACTAGACCGGATATGCATACTCCCAGGGACTCTCCTAGATCCCTGTGAGTAAAGAGCTGAAATGGAAGATAAAATTAAGATTAAGATTATAAAGGTAATTGAAGACACACGAAAGCCAGAGTAGATGTTAAAATGAACCCAAGCATCTTTTAAAGTGATTATTAAGTAATGTTTCCAATGCAGAAGAAGAAAAAAGAAAAAGCATACAATCATTCCGTCATTATCATTCCGTGGTGCTTGTGTTGGAGGCCTTGTGGGTAAAGTAAAAAAAATAACAAGGTGCAATGACCTAATTTTCAAGGACCACCAGTTTAATATTGTTTGTATCGTGTCTCATATGTCCAAAACTGGTATGTTCAAATAAAATAATTCAAATACAAAAGTGACAAAAGTATCATGCTCAAAACGTGCCACTTTGTCATGTTTCGAGCCGCATTTCGAGCTTGTGGATCTGCTACTTTTGATGCTTTTGTCTGACGCTGTATTGTCAGGCGTTAATTTACACACAAAAAACACCAACATTTATAATACGGAGATAAGAGATTTCTGCCCGACAACAGCGATATGCATCATACCATCGGGTTAACCCTAACCCGACCCGCATTTGATAACATTTTTAGTACCTTTGAGACCAGACCACAATCTTCAGTGTTCTTTCATTCTTCAATTTTATTGTCTACCCAGGCTTTTGTGAACATCCCAGAAAGTGTTTTAATTGAGCTAGATTGACAGACAGCCTGTCAAATAGATAGCCAGATGGTATACAATGACGGTTACACGCATGCATAGATATCCAATTTATTTAAAATAAAATAACACAAAAGAAAATGACTTATAACCAACGTCTGAAGTTTTTATCAAAATTCACACTTCTTCCGGCCCTTCAGATACGGTGGCCCCGAATTGGTATCACTATTACCCCACACTAAATATTATCCCTGTGGCATCGCCATGATGACCGCTAATTGGCATCGCCATGACGACCTGCTAATTGGCATGGGGTTGGCAGAAACTTGAGGCACGGAGATGAAGGAACCTCGGCCCAGATATACAGGCTCCCAGCGTTGCTAAGAAACAGCTGCTCCACCGCACGTGTGTGTGTGTGTGTGTGTGTGTGTGTGTGTGTGTGTGTGTGTGTGTGTGTGTGTGTGTGTGTGTGTGTGTGTGAGAGAGAGAGAGAGAGAGATTTTTACATTAACCACTTGAACCCTAGCATCCCTATTAGCCGAAAATAGCAGATCTACAAGCACTGCGAGGCATAGATATATGATATCTCTCTCTCAGCTAGGGGGTCCTTGAGCTGAAACACGTTGAAGACCCCTTGCTTAGTTAAAACAGCGGCTCTGAAAGTGGATCCCAGTTCAAGAGGTTAAATAATATTTAAAAAATGAAACTAATAAAAAGTAGGGGGGAGAGAGAGAGAGAGAGAGAGAGAGAGAGAGAGAGAGAGAGAGAGAGATGCTAGGAGAAAAGCTCTGAACATCTGTTTGAAAGCATGTGGCTAATGGCAGCCATACATCAGGTAGAGTTATATATGGACTAAGTCACTTTCACTGGAAGTCAAACACTTATAAATAGGTGGGACATCCAGCTGCTGTTGTGAATTCTGTAACAGAGGTTCTCAAGCTTTGTTTTGTGTCAAGGACCTTGAGACACATTTGGCCATGGAATCCCCAACTGAAATGTGTTTGTTTAAAATAAAAACAATCTCAAGATTTGCTTGGAGTGAGGAGCCCCCACCAGGAGGATGTAAAACCTTCATCCTACTCCTTCCGACAATGCTCCCCGGTGACAGGTGTCACCCCCAGCCCATAAGAGTATGTGCAATCATAATTATCATCCTGCAAAAAAATTATAACTGATAGCGATCAGATTCTCATTATGAATAGCCAACGTATAAATGGATAAAGTGATTAGAGTGATTGATTGATGCTGTTGTAACAAATGTAGCTGGGTGGGAAACTGGGCCCGGACCCTCTCTCAAACATTCTCGCAAAAGACCCTCCAAATTGATATGGACAGACCCCATGCAGCACAAAAGCCTCATTTGGCATGCCTGTCAAATAACTCCATATATGGGCATAAAAAGGACACACACATAACTGGGTGGGGCATTCATTTGACACACAACCACAACCTCACCCTTTATTAGCCAATTGTTCACCCCTGATCACCCCCCTATGGGCACTGTTCTAGTATCTATAAATGCACCAAGTCTCTGTATGTACGTATGTCGCAGTCTTCAAATTCCACACATGCGTTCCACACCCCCGCAGGGAGTGCAGTGCCCTGTGTCGATTCAGTTGGACCCACAGTTGTCCAGAACCGCCACAGAAGGCCTCTGCCCGGGATCAGGACAGGGCCCCTACCTGGGCTCTATATGGAGCTGTCCTGTTCTGTCATCACAACACTCCATATTTGGGCATGCCTGACACATATATTCCATATATAGTGTGGAGTCTCGCCACAGAACCACCAGAATAATGGGCGTGTTCCTATGGCAACCAGCCAAACACCAGCCTCGCCGAGGCGCTCCGCCCACGGACGTGTCATAGACGCCGTCTATTACCCCAGTGCGATCCTACACCAGCTGCGCCTAATGCGGCCGCCGCCCGCATTAGCAATCAGCAACAGCCGCAACCTGTCAGCCGCGCCCTTTATAAACGACACTCAAACGTAGCCGTGACACTGGCTGGTTCACCCAAGACGCTCGGGCAGCGTATGTCGACAACTTGGCTCTGGATGGTAAGTCCGCACACTTCTCGTTAACGGATCCCTCGACACTAACTAAAGTCACTGTTTGATTGTTTGTACCGCAACTCAATTCTATCTTGTATTCCGCTTCATCAGGCTTGTAGGAGTGGGGCTGAAAGCACACACAGGAGTGTGTGCCCCCCATAAACAAGTGACGCGTGGAAAGCCGCACACATACCTGGAAACCCACCTGGCTCGGTTCGGGGACGAGTAGCAGAAGACGGGACCCTCGTATCGACTGGAAGTCCACCGCACATTAAGGTCGGAGTAAGACAAACGTTCTCTCAATATCACCCGTTTTGTTAAGAAGAGGCACTCACTGACGCTTGAGAAGCTAAGGATAATAAGAAGACTGTGAATGAAGAAAACCACTCTGTTGATGTTTACTGAAGAAAGGACGTTTAGTTAAATGTGTCACGTTAACCCAGAAGACTGTGAATGAAGAAAATCCCGTTGATGTTTATGGAAGAAAGCATATTCTAGTTAAAGTGTCACGTGAACGAAGACAGGCCCGTTTATGTTCAGTTAAAACCTTAAGAAGACTTTAAGTTGGCGAGAGCCCCGCCTTAAAGCACTTTGAGCTGCATTTCCTGTCATGAAAGGTGCTATACAAATAAAGTTTTTTATTATTGCACCGGTGAAAGAAGACCGAGACTGTTGTTAGAAATAAGGCGCTCCTCTCTGTTAATTAATTAATTAATTAGCTGAAGTATTCACACCGTAGCAGCCCTTTCTGAAATACGGTGGCAGGCTGCAGAGCGTAGGGCACTCTCAAAGCCTATATATATTAATGCCAGAATAAGGCAATTAATAAGAAAATAAATAAATAACCACACTGTAGCAGCCCTTCCTGAAATACAGTGGCAGGCCGCAGAGCAAAGCCTATATTAATGCAAAAATAGAACAGGGCAATTAATAAGAAATAAATCAAACCAGCCCTAGGCGTTGAATGAACTAACCAAATACAACCAAAAAAGAAATAACCACACCGTAGCAGCCCTTACTGAAATACGGTGGCACTGGCAGGCAGCAGAACAAGTTACTCTGTGCGTGTCAGGATCGTAACTTTTAAACGGGACAGTAGCCCATAGTATCCAGCTACAACGATAGCGGTGGAGCGAAGTACACTCTCGTTGCTCACGTTAGCACAAACACAGCGCGCAGACGTGCGGCGCCGGTTTCAAAGTCAAACACACGTTGACAAACAATAGTAGAAAGTAATAAGTATACCATCCAGCTACAACGATAGCGGTGGAGCGAGGAACACTCTCGTTGCTACGTTAGCACAAACACACGTTGTCAAACAACAGTAGAAAGTAGTAAATATACTATCCAGCTACAACGATAGCCGTGGAGCGAGGAACACTCTCGTTGCTCACGTTAGCACAAACACAGCGCGCAACCTGCGGCGCTGGTTCCAAACATACGTTGTCAACAACAGTACAAAGAATAGGTTACTCACGTGCGAGCTGCTCACAGAAACACTTCGTTGTTCCTACAGAACGCACGCCAGCAGCAGCGGCGGGGCGAGAGGCACCCTCAATGCTGCAGTCTGTCACTACAACTTACCTCACAGTGACAAACTTATCGAACATCCGAACGCACGGGGGGAACCCCAGTCAATGGAAAACAAAGAAAACAGACCACGCGTCTCTGGAGGGCACAAGGCAGCTCCAACCGCGTTGGTTTTGAGACACAAAAGCGTAGCTGTTCAGTGTTTAACGACCTGCGCTTTTCGAGGCGAAAAGATGAAAGAGGATGATCCCTGTGGACTGAGCGCCTATATCCTTGGCTCACGCCCACAGGTGGTCACGAGTGACAGTGTTGGTATTAATATTCGACCAATGCGCGAGCGCGTGATGTATATCCAGGTGTTGAAAACACCGCCCCTCTGGCGGTCAGTAGGTATGAAATAGAACTTAGCTCTTGTTCAGCAATCTGATTGCTGACAAGTAAAAGCTGTTCAAGAGCCTCGTAGTACAGCTCCCGATGCTCCTGAATCGCTTGCCTGGCCGTGGGTGCGGCAGTGGCTTGAACAGGCTGTGGCTGGGGTGGTGAAAATGTCCCTTATGATGCTTTCCGCTTTAGCCACGCAGCATCTCTCATGTATTTCCTGGAGGGGGGAGCTCCCCGCCCACGATGTGCTGTGCTGTTCGCACCACTCTTTTTTGGTTCGATTGTAAAACATTGTCACTAGATTTCAACAGGATGTATTGTAATTCTTTACTAACATAATTTATCATTTACCGGTCTGGGCCATGGGTGGCTCAGTGGTCCAGGCACCTTGGCTGGTAATCCAGTCTGGCAGTGTGCCGCGGGTTCGACTCCCAATCCTGACGGCCTTTACTGCCTTGTCTTCCCCCCATCTCTCTCCCCATTTCCTGTCAGCCTACTGTCTGTCCATCCATAAAATAAAGGCGAAAGCCACAAAAAAAAAAACTATAATTTACCATATTAACTCCAAAGGCCCCTCTCTATCCTGATTGGATGAAGGCTGGGCCACCTAGCCAAAAACGAAACCTAATTTATTTTTACCCCAGGGGTTAACTGGGGACAGCACACTCTATAGTAGGGAGGATTAACACAACAGAACAAAAAAATAAGTGATATTTGAATTAAGTGAAATCACTGAATATACCTTTAACTATGGTGAAAACGTGTGTTCGTCTGCTGAGGCGCAGTTGAAATACAAGGGAAAAAACTGTCCGGCAATCAGACAAGAATGCTTTTTATTAAACAACGCAGAATGCACGGTGCTAATAACCGACCCAGGACAATTCTACGGTCCATGTGTAAACTGCAATAAAAGTCTTTGTCCAAAACAACACACCTTAACGATGTCTTTTTAAGGCATTTACCAATGCACTGGATTTTACCTAGGCCTGACTCACACCTTCACAACAGATTGATGTATAGCTGATGCATGAGACTTGTTTACTGATGCAAGCTCGCAATGTCCTGTCTGTACTGTATCCTTTAAACAGAGTTTTAAACAGAGTTGCTGCACATTCTGTTTTGTCTGCCAGGCTCCCACTATACACGATCAACTTTGATGAAAGCTTCGAGCTATGGTAGCTTGGGCAAACCCCTGGTTGGTTACCCCTGTGTTAGAGTGACCAACAAAACCACGTTGGCCGATTTGCAACAATATCCTGGTTGAGGATGCCCATCCCACAGCAAAATGTGTGTGATATTGCTAGCCGATGGCCGGAGGCTCCATGAAGCAGTACACAAATTAATCTTGGGCATTTTATTTTCCTTCAAAAGTGCCTTACACAGTACAAGCCGGCAACAAAGTACAAAAATACATCATGTTAATCAAAAGTAAATGTTGCAAAAAAACTAAATTAACACTTGAAAACTATACTCAATAAACAAACAGGAACTGTTACAGGCTTTTTATCCTACAATGAGGCCCTAGTTGGCTTGCAGTTCTCCCCTGCATCAAGTCAGACTGATCCCTTCACCTGCAGCAATCCTGCTCTTAAACAGGTGGGGCAAACCATCCTCTAATCAGTACGTGGTAAATAATTAACTGAACCACATGGCTAACTAAGGCCTACGAGTAATCTTCCACCTCAATACCTTAAAGGAATATTGAATATATATTTACAAATTTGCCTAACAAAAATAAGACCAAACATAATAACATGAACAAACACCCCTCCTCTACAGTATTGGCACCCTCCAATCTAGAAAGGAGTCCGAGTGCCATGCACTGCAGAAGAGAGACAGGTGACAAACATAATGCAACTTCAGTGTCAATAAATTCAAATATAAACATTTTAAACTCTTTCAATCATTGTGTTAATTACTAAAAATGTCCAATATATATAAACTGTTACTTCCAGTCCAGCTGTTGGTCAATATTGATCAAGTTGACTGTGTAGTCTGTTTGCAAGATCCTTGATATTGTATATAGGGCAATGTGGCTAGGTCGGTGACTAGCATTAGGAGGAGGTGCCAGATGTGGGCTGTGGCTGTGTATGGATCTTCCACACGCTACTGAGTTCACAGCTGAGTGTAAAATTAATAAAGTGTAAAAATGGCCAAATGTGTTTTTTTCCTTACTGTGGGAGAGTGCATTCGTCCAAACCACTGGTAGCTGGGGTGCCAGCCATCCGAAATTTGAGAGGACCTGTGATGTCATGACATACTTATTATTTATAGTTTTTCAATTCATATAAGGTCCACAGAATGAGAGGTCTGCTCTGCCGGAAATACAGCGAAAAAACGTTATGGCCATTTTTGTATACCCCACCGGCATAGACAACCAATATAAGGCAACATTTCATCATCTTTAATAGCATGTGACATGTCAAACTAGGGGGTTTTCATGATTCTGAATCCCTTCAAAGCATTAGTTTAGTACGAAAGACACTCCTATCACTGTTTTTAGGCCAAGGAGTGTTTTGCAAAACTAATGCTTGGAATGGATTCAGAATCATGAAAAACCCCTATTGTAGGTATCACTGGTACTGCTCTACTGTGGTTTAGATCCTACCTGACTGACAGGAGTCTTGCTGTCAGGCTTGGGGAATACTCCTCACGCACCGCCCCCCTGTCATGCGGAGTTCCCCAGGGCTCTATTTTAGGCCCCACTCTATTTTTATTATATATGCTGCCCCTAGGAAGCATAATCAAGAAACATAATGTCTCTTTTCATTTATATATGCGGATGATGTACAGCTCTATCTACCTGTAAACACCAATAGTCTGCCCACAGACCCCTTCCAGCCACTCCTCAATTGCCTCTCCGACATCAAAAGTTGGATGCTAAATAATTTTCTCACCCTCAACGAAAGTAAGACGGAGGTTATCATTTTTGGCCAACACAGCCCCGTCCCTTGCCACCTTGGGAACCCTCAGTGCTAATATCCACTCATCAGTAAAAAATCTGGGTGTGTTTTTTGACAACAACCTTAAATTTAATAAACAGATTAGCTCCGTGGTCAAAATAAGTTTTTATCAACTTAGGCTAGTGGCCAGGATCTCTGAAGGATCTCTGATCTCTGAAGTGACCTTCAGAGAGTCATCCACGCCTTTATCTTATCGCGGCTCGATTATTGTAATGCGCTATATGTAGGCATGGACCAGTGTCTGCAGCTTGTCCAAAATGCCGCCGCTTGCCTACTCACTGGTACGAGGAGGTCCCGTCCTTGCCTCCCTCCACTGGCTTCCCGTTAAATTTAGAATTGATTTCAAGATTCTATTCTATTTGTTTTTAAAACCCTAAACGGTTTGACCCCCCTGTATCTATCGGTACTCATGGACCCTTACCTTACACCCCATCCAGGTCCCTGAGGTCAGCTGACCAGCGGCTCCTGACTGTGCCCAATTCTAATTACACGTCCAGAGGTGACCGTGCCTTTTCAGTGGCCGGCCCCAAACTCTGGAACTGTCTGCCCCTTCATATCAAGTCTGCTCACTCCTTAGAGGCCTTTAAGTCTTTACTTAAAACCCATCTCTTCTCCCTGGCTTTCAATGTTTGACCTAATTAACCTGTGTACTGTTTGTGTTGCTTTGATTTTGTTTTGCTATGCTACTTGTGTTGATTGTATGTTTGCCTCATGATCGTGTACAGCACTTTGGTTGACCTTCTGGTCTTTGTAAATGTGCTCTAGAAATAAAGTTTGATTTGATTTGATTTGATTTAGTTTGACATTTCACATGCTACTATGATGATATTTTGCCTTATATTGACTGTATATGGTGTGGTATACAAAAATGGCCATAACTTTCGCAATGTTTTCTTTCAACTTTTAAATGTTTTTTTTAAACTGCGACCTATGGTCGCAACAATACCATTTATATTATCAAAGGGGAGAAATAACAGACCAGATGTTTCCGAACATATTTTGAGTTTATAATGCACAGTAGGCTACACAGCGGCTTCTATGCACACACACACACACACACACACACACACACTATAAATATATATATATACACACATACTGTATATTATTGAGGGGTGCTCCTATACACAGGTTTAATGTTTGTCTTTAGTTCAATGTTTGTTTTGTAAACGCATTGACAATGAAGGGAAAAAGTTTGTTTTACATCACCATTACATTACCTAATCAACATGAGTTAGACTTTAATATATTAGCGCCTCTCACTTCACACGGGTGTGATTTATATATATATAGAACGAAAATGCATCGCATGGATGCAACTGGGACTCACCTCTGCCCCACCCCCTCCTGGTGCTGCAGCCATCTTGGAAACTAAACACAATATAAACAATGGGAGAAGGGTGGGGCCGAGAAACATTCTACAAATGTCTTCTAAATCATGACAGTTTTCTGAAAACCCTATGTTTCTATGTCAGTGGTGTGATAAAGACAGAATGCTTTCTCACTTTTCCTCTTGAGCCACACATGTATGTTTGTTTTTCATTTCCTGTTTGGCATAACCTCATTTCATAGTCAGTATTCCCACATGTCGGTATTCAGTCATTATTATCCAACAGTTTGCTGTTTAACTATGCCGGCTAAGTTAGCAATCAGTTGATCTTGACTTCTACCGTTTTATATGCATATAGTCATTAATTTCATTTCATCATTTGGACAGAGACAATGGGTTGGTCAAACATACTTTTATTCCTTTCAAAGTCCAACAGTTTGACAACATAGTAATGATAACTCAAACACCCACTACTCACACCGTCCTCATTTCCTGGTCAAAGTTTCACAAAAGAGTCACTACTGAATCCACTGCTCCTTTTATAGGTGGAGGATTCAATTGGGTTGCACCATGTTGCAGGGGTGCATGGGTCTGGTAATACATACTATTTAGTATGATTACAACGGGACGGGTTGTTTAAAACCTGGTTTGTTAATTATTGTAGGATTGACAAGTATACTGCAAATGTTTGGAAATGTTTTCTGGGTTACATGTTCACTAGTTGTGTAAGTGAATGTTTTGGGGAAACCTGTCTCTAGACAGATGGTATGGGCCACTAGTGAGAGGCCTGAGTGGGAGTTCATGTAGTCAGTCCATGGTGAGACATGGGGGGGGAAGGGGCACAATGCGGGAAGCTCTGCCCTAGGACAGTGTAGGGACTGGTAATGTCCACACTGGATGCTTGGATTTAAGCATGTCATTTAATTTAGTTTTTTTCATTTTATTTGAAAGTTATAGTTTATTTTTGTGAAAAATATTTTCCTGCGAAATTATTTTGAACCTTTATTTTTGGAACTGTTTGATGAAATAAACCTTTGGCAACGATGGAGATCTTTTGGTATGTCATTTTTCTGTGCACCTAGCCCTCATCAAACGGACTCATTTACAGTGGTTCTCAAACAATTTCATGTCAAGGACCCCCAGAATGAAAATATGTTGTTTCGGGGACACCGTCAACGTCCACACATTCAAAGATCTGCGACACATTTTCACAATTTTTCAAAAATAGCAGATCTACAAGCTCATAACGTGGCACCAAGAGCCACGCTATGAGCTTGTGGATCTATTATTTTTCAATAGCTAAAGTATAACATAATGCAAACACCAAAAGGGGTTCCCGTCCTGAATGGGTTAAGAACTGAAAGAGGCCACAAAATGTATTTTCCAGATGAAAAAAAGGAGACGATCGTCTGTCACAGCACATCGGTGGACTTCAAAATAAGGGTTTTAATGAAGAATTTGAATAATTAATTAATTAATGTATACTTGGCAGTGAATGTGTTTTAATCCCCATTGAGGACTGATAATGATGCATCTTTTACAAATATTGCTGAAAAGTTCACATAAACAGGGCCATGCAAAGATCGTGGGGGGTATGTCGTCGTAATGCATAGTTATAGTCCTTAAAATGAAAATGTTTGTGAATCACTGATCTCAATATCATGTAACACCAGTGGTGTGATTAAACTTGCTTCTATGGGAGAACAAAAATCTAATAAAAATAAATAAATAAAACCAATTACAATGATAAAATTAAATAAAATCACAGCAATAGATGAAATATAAATACATAAGTAGGCTACAGTACTAGACCCAATAGAACCACCAAGGGATTCATTCATCACCGCGCCCATATGAACAAACACAGTTGTGTGAGTAGTAGAATCGTGAATAGAATAGTTACACAATCTCACACCGTGTCGTGACACGTTATGAGCTTGCATATTGGGCATTTCACTATTGGGACCCAATAGTATAGTAGTTTGAGTAATGTCCTAGAATTGTAGGCCTACTGGATTCATAAGTGCTAAATGTATTGGCTATTTGAAATGTGATAGACATGAGCTTGAAAAAAGAAGAGAGAATAGAAGTACTCAAGTAAATGCACTTAGTCACATGCCTACCATTGGGTGTCAGCAGTGACAAGACATTGAGGAATTAGATATTGCAGTTTTGTATGTGAGGAAAAAAACCTTGTAGATCCCCAACCCAAAATAGGGATGCACCATGAGTTGGCTCTGTGACTGGACCGCATTTTTTTCCTCGTCTGAACCAAAAAAAATCGCCAGAAGTAGCAACAACATATTGTAGATCTGCTCTGGATAATGTTCCCCCTGGAACTGTGGTTCAAGTGGTTTATGATGTTCAGCTCGTCGTTCAGTGACCAGTGATCAATAACTGAACTGATCCCAGCACAGTCACACAGATGACACTGTGAGGCTGAAGGGAGAGCCAATTTAAACCCCCTTATACCCCTCCTCACATATCCCTGGGGTTTCCCAGGGCTCTGTGATAGCTCTGCCCCTTCCCACACAAACGCAATTCTTAGTGGAATGCTTGCCACAGAACAGGGATGCCAGGGTTTCAAGGACTAGTAGTTACTGATTACTACTTACTACAGTGACTGAGTGCCACCTAGTGCGAACAAACAGGATGACAAGCAGTGAAGGAAGGGTGCAGACTGTTTTAGAAGGGACAACAGATATATTGTGGTCCCCCATCCCAGACACACTCTAGGATAGTGGTTTTCACCGTGGGGGGGCCCCAGTGGTCCTTGAGGTTCCTGTGGGGGTCACCAGCTAAATGATGGTGATGAATGAGGAACAAAATGGACCGTCAATGGTCCTGTCACTCGAAGAATGAGGAAAAAGGTAGAAGTTAAATGAACAATGAGGATTTCAGTGTACAGTAGATTTGGGTCCTATATATATATATATATATAGTGTGTGAATTGAGGGGCGCTCGCTTATATATATATATATATATATATATATATATATATATATATAGTGAATTGAGGGGAGCTCTTAGGGGCGCTCTTATCATCATACATCATCATACCTCATCACATTCCGACCAATCACAATTGGCGTCCTCGCTTTTCTGTCCTCACTTTTCACCTCAATTCCGTGCTCAGACAATCAAATAATGGCTATGGGGTACACACATTGCTCAGCCAATCAAATCATCGCTATGGGGTACACACAAACACAAAGCATGGGCATAGGACACACACACACACACACACACACACACACACACACACACACACACACACACACACACACACACACACACATATTTCTATAAAAATCTCGGTTGTCTCAGTTATTAACCACTTGTACCAGGGTCCCCTAGGGGTCTACATCCTCTCCTTTTTAGAACACTATCTCCTCATTAAAAATAGCTGATGGAATGCAGAGGTGTTGTGCTTCACTGCTCCCATGTCGAGATAGCTTGACACGTCTGCTAAGAAACACTGAAACGAGTCATTGAGTGACTGCGCAGAGCAGTCAAAAGTCCACTTCTGCTGACTCGGCGCTGTTCACGTACCGCCGACAATCGTAAATTCATTGCCACCACATCAACGTTGCATTCAACATAGTAAAATCCTCTGGTTTGGACAGGCTGTCCGGCCTATAGTTGTTGAGAGTCAGAGCATCCTGGAGGTGCATGAGCTCTGAGAAAAAAGGTTTCCAGGAGCACCCAATCAGAGACTCGCCAATCCCAATCTGTGGTTATATCACCTCCATTTTACCTAAGAAAAGTCTGGACATAGGAATAAGCACTTCAGTATCCAGCCCTCCTCAGCTCGTCGATCATCTCAAACGTTTTCTTGTTGAGTGATCCGCCGTGGACCCCTTCACCCCCCATGACGACGACAAGCACCTTCTCGGCGCGGCCGATGGAGATGTTGTATGTGGGCTCTCCGTTCTCGTTCTTTGTCCGAATGTCCATGGTCCAGTCGTCGTCCACCTGCAGGCTGTCGCGGATGACAGAGCACTTCCTGTTGCACAGGACCAGCCCGTTGGTGAGGAACACCTCGCGGTCGCGCCCCACCAGCACGTCAATCTCCTCGCTCGTCATGTTGGCAAAGGTGCCGCCTGAATGCGACGCCCACACGTACTTGTGCGCAGGCTCACCATAGCCAACAATGGCAGCATCCTGGCAGCTGCCATCCGCCATGAGGCTGTCCACGAAGCTTTGCCAAGTCATGGTTTGTTTTTTGTTGTGGAATTATATTGCAAAAAAGGTTGGGAGGAAAGTACTTTGAAGTCAAACGAAAATGAAGGATGTTCAACAGGCAGTGCTTTAAAGAGCTGTGAGCAAGCTGTTTGTATCGTAGTCAGGTTACAAAAGGTATGCAGCAGATCTCCCAGTTCTCTATCGAGGTCAAAAGTTTATTTATTAAGTGTAGTTTAACACATGTGAATGAAATGCCTTTTAAACGGGAGGGTGTGACATATATGTGCAAATGTCGCTGACATATGTGTGACATCATGCCGTGGTTCTCAAAGTAGGGTCTGCTATGTACATTGTTTGCCAGCCCAGTCTATGGACATTAACTTTTGTTTAGGGCACTAAGTGACTGCTAGGGCATAATGTCGGCTGGCCAATATACACCTTGAGTGACTGATCTCGTTATATTACGATGCAAAAACGCTAATACACGCCTTTGTTTTTTCTCGGCTTGATTACTGCAATGCACTTTTTTCAGGACTGCCTAAGAAAACAACTGACAGATTACAACTTGTCCAAAATGCAGCAGCCAGAGTTTTAACTAGAACTAAGATGAGAGAACATATTACTCCAGTTTTGGCATCACTGCACTGGCTTCCGGTTGTTTTTAGGATTGATTTTAAAATTATTTTACTTGTCTATAAACCTCTCAATGGTCTCGCACCTTCCTACCTACATGACTGCCTGCCTAAATATGTCCCAAACCGCCCCCTAAGGTCTTCCACCGCCGGCCTGCTCGCTTTGCCCAAAAAAATGGCAACTAAAAAATACGGGGAAGCAGCTTTTTGCTTCTACGGGCCGTCGGCATGGAACAAGCTCCCACTGTACCTTCGTCAGGCAGCCTCTGTAGACATTTTTAAAGCTCAGCTCAAGACCCACTTCTACAACATTGCCTTTAATTGATCTTTTATTTTTTATTTTTCATGTCCTCACTGTACTGCATTACTGCTTGTTTTTTAATGTCGTTGCCTTGCTTTTCTTTTATTCTCCATTGTTCTGTAAAGCACTTTGAGCTGCATTTCATGTCATGAAAGGTGCTATACAAATAAAGTTTTATTATTATTATTATATTAGGCTACTTGTGCGACCAGACCGTGCAATACTATAATCGGCTGCGTATGTCGGTAGCGTCGCACGGCCAATCAGGGATTGTGTATTTTGGTGGTGTCGCTCAGCCAATCAGGGATTGGTTGATGACGGGTACGTTTGGTCATTGGCTGAGTGATCGGCTGGGTATGTATGTATGTATGTATGTATGTATGTATGTATGTATGTATGTATGTATGTATGTATATGTATGTTGGGGTAAGAACGGTGGTCCCTGACTGGCCGAGGGACAACACCGATATACGTGGCTGATTGAGATATATGTATGTTGACCGCTAACCGGATAATAAAGTGCCATTATTGTTGGTGACATTTAGAAACCATTCTAGTGGACATCTTGTTTAATAGCACTCAACAGATTTAAAGGTTATAACGGAATCAGACAGAGTTATGTAGAGGTCTAGGCAGTTGTACCTCGGGAACAGAGACTGAGTCTTAAATCCCACACCCGAGTTTAGTCTAAGGGACCGAGACAGGAAAGGGAAGTATGCACAGAGGTCTGTGATTGTGAGCTAACTTCTATATAGACAGTATTATATTGAAGCCTGGTGTACATAGGCCTGCTTGATTTGCCTGACCGACATGCTTGCATTATAGTATATTTTTGTATAGATATTTATATGCAATACATCGCATTTTGTGGAAAGTATATTAAGTGCAAGAACCTATTCATTATCTAAAGTATTTTTTTTTGTTGTAGGAAAATAAATGTGTTTTCTATTTAAAGCAGAAATAACATGCATTTTTTAATATTTAACCCCTTTTGGACGACTGGGTCAAATTTGGCACATACCAGTTAATGGCCAAATATAGGCGATGTAGAAAAAGGAGGCTGTCAATGCCTAGTGGGTCAGTTTTGGCACATGCTAAGGTAGGACTGGAAGTACTTTGGCACCATCAAGTGGTTTGGAGAATAAATTACATTCATTTGAAAAAGCAGGAAGTGGAGATGACAGCACATGGCTCTAGGCTGCCAGTGTAAGACTTACTGCCCAAATCTGAGATTAGTTGTGCTAAAATAAAAATACACACCAGATGACTCAACTATAGAAATATTGAAGTAGATTACATTTGACCTTACTTTAGATTTTTGGCAATGTATGTTTGGGACAAATTTGACCCATCAGGCACTAGGACTACTGTCTGTTTGGGACAAATTTGACCCATCAGGCACTAGGACAAGTAGCCTTGGGAACTGAACCATGGTTCAAACTCAGGAGCTTTTCTCCTGTTTCCATAGTGTGAGACAACTTGGTGCACATGCATGGACATGACCCTTGATCCAAGCAGTGAGGCATTGAACGCTGCCCTCCCAAGTACCAGGGTGTGACAGTGCTACTCATTTTGTCACCAGGTTAATGGAGCACCACAGTCCACTCTGACCCGGCGTTCATGCCGGGCTTGTGAATCGTCAACACTGACATGGAGGGTTCATACTCGACCTCCAGTTGTCTCTCCTCCCGACCATCAGCAGTTATTAGGGTAACATTGCTGGGTTTTCTGGCTCCCAGTATGATGATGCGTTCAATCCAGGACTGTGTAGAATACTGAGCATCTGGAGCGATATTACTGGAAGAGAGGGTATTGTTGGTGAAAGACAAGCTCCTGTGGATAAACTCATGTTTCTTGTCAAAGTTAAATGTGTGGCCATCATCTATATAAAGTTCACCCTGTGCAGTTCCCTGGGCACTGAGGGCTACATGTAAGGTGTAGGGATCGTCTTCCATACAAGAGGATGACCTACGAACCCTATTCTTCCTGGGAATAATAGAACCACCACGCTGGAATACTGGGATAGAACTCATAGTGACTGGGATATAAAGGTTCTGGGCGCCATTGTGCTTTTGGAAAGTCTGGACATCAAACCAGATCTCCCCTTGACCTGGTAGGTAGACAGAGACGACCCTTGCCCCCTCTTCAGTCACTGGATGAACCAGCAGGTCTCTCCCAAGCAAGAACTGGTCATCCATAATAAATGTAGCAGTGTCCTGAGGATACTCCACCCACAGTGGTCTCATGACTGGTTGTCCTGTGCGGTGTGCGTGGTAGAACAACTGATACCAGTGAGGCAGCAAGGCGTATCGCTGTCGAACTGCCTCGCGGATTAGCGCAGTGTTCTCTGGACCAAAGAGCCAGGGCTCACGACGGGGGGTGTCATGGTGGGCATGAGCCCTGAACAATGGTTGGTAAGCACCTGTCTGGTACCAGCGCACCAGAAGCTCACTGCTGGGAGTCTTGGAGAAGCCGCCCACATCAGCACCACAGTGAGAGATTCCCACCAGGTTCAGACTCAGACACATGGGGATAGAGATTTTCAGGTGTTCCCAGTCAGCAGTGTTGTCACCTGTCCAGACAGCACCATAACGCTGTGACCCAGCATAGAAGGCCCGGGTCAATACAAATGGCCGCTCTACTCCCCCTGACCTCTGGATCAGACCCTCTGCTGTGGCCATTTGCACATAAAAACCATAGAGGTTGTGTACGTCCCGGTGCTCCCAGGAGCCATGCATGGCGTCCTTGTGCATGGTGACCTCTGGCCCACTGAAAACTGACGGCTCATTCATGTCATTCCATATATACAAGTTATCCATGGATCCCTTGTATTGATCATAAGCAAACATGCTGGCCCACCATGCCCTCATCTCTGGGTTGGTGAAGTCTGGGTAGCCTGAATTCCCTGGCCAGCAGTGACCTTCATAGTCTTCACCATTTTTATTCTTGATGTAGAAGCCTAGGGAGCGGATCTCATTGTGGATCCTAAAGTTGCTGTCTACTTTGATATGAGGATCAACAATGGTGACCATCTTGCGTCTCTTGTCCATGATGCCCTGCAGCATCTCCCTGGGTGTGGGAAACGTGTTGGGGTCCCAGGTGAAGTAACGCTTTCCGTCTGTGTGCTCGATGTCCAGCCAAATGAAGTCGTAGGGGATGTCATGCTCATCAAAGCCGGCGTCGACCGACCGCACATCTTCCTGATCGTTGTAGTTCCAGCGGCACTGGTGGTAGGCCAGTGCGGCCATGGGAGGGAATGCCTGGGTTCCTGTGAGGGAGGCATACTGGGAAAAGACATCGCGTGGTGCTGGTCCCAGCATGATGAAAACGTCGATGATGCCACTCTCAGAGATCCATCGCACGTCTGTCTGTGCTGTCTTGCTGGAGCCCTGCAGGTAGTCCAGCATCTTCCCAACAACTGTATTCCCAGCCGTGTTAGAATGGATGTCCACCCATGTCTCTGCAGCGTTGAGCCAGAAGATGCCCATGGTGCGCTGGGCGTTGTGGGACAGCATGACTGGAACCGCACCGTATAGAGCCATGGGGTTGTACAGCTCATACTCAAACACATCTAGGTTATACAGTCTGTATGGGTCTCCGCTGTCTGTGCTTCTGAGTTTGAGATTGTCTGCATGCTCCGGAATGCCGTAGACGTGTTCGACGCCTGGCAAGGAAAAGTCTAAACTGACAGATGAGGGTCCATTGGGTTTGCTGTCCGAGTGAGATTGAAATGTTTCCTCCCACTCACCGGGTTCCGACTTCTCTTCTGTGCTCCTCACTGCCTCCTCGTCTCGGCTCGCTGAAACGGCCCGGTCCTCTTCCTTTGCCCGCGCCCTCAAGTGCTCGAATGACAGCAGGCCACGGGAGTTTAGCGACATTAGCACCTCGCGGCCCTCCATTATGTCCAATCGGAAGGGCCAGACACTGACAAGGACCCTCTGCGAGTCCCCGAGGGATAGAAGCACTCCATTGTCATCCTTAGATATGAGAGACATGGGATGCGTTGGCGGCTCACGGACAAGAACATCCGGGACCTCATAGCGAGGCTTCAGTGGCTTCAGCTCATTGATCTTCACCCTCGTCATGTTGCCATGGAGGCAGAAGACCTCCAGCAACAGTCGGTGCGACTGTTGCTGAAGCTGACTAGCGCTGGCCATGCCATGGAGCTCATCGTCGATGAGCTCCATGCGAAGTCCAGCACTGGTCAGTTCCATGGTGTCTACCAGGGCTCGGTATGGAGACTGGCCGGGCGTCAAGGATCGCTGGCGCCGGCAAAAAGCACTCTGGTCACAGGTCTTGAAATTCCCCCTGTCCACGGCCCACACCCCGTTTAGGCACGCAGCTAGCAAGAGAACCAGGACAAGTGACATCCTCAATGGGGAAGTTGGTGTGCTAACTGTGATGGATGTAGCAGGCTTATAACGTGCTAGTTCAACTAGGGAGATTGGATGTATTCCAGCGGCAGCTGATTGTGCCTCAAGTTTACTATACGTAGCCGACAGCACTGTTTTATCTGAATACTTGAAGGCCAGTTTATGATGTCAATCATACATCTATGACATCAGACATGTCCATAGTTGGACTAGGGATGAAAATTATCAATGAAATCCTTCAAATCCTCCTCATTTGATAATTGATAACCTTACTGATCAATAAGCCGGTTAGTTGATAAGCAGTGTTTATTTGTTGGGGCGCTAGCCCCTCCTATGCACATCTTTGTGTATGTCCGTTTGAGGACGGAATAGGTTTGTAGCATGGAATGTGATGATTTGATTGTCTGTTTGAGGGGCCCCTACTATGTCAAGCTTTTGGTGTAGGTCCACAAACTCTGTCCTACACAAACATTAAATTGAATGAATGGAGAATGTTACGTCATAGTGTCTGAGCAAATAGACTATTTTACGTCATGATGATGTACGATGATAAGAGCGCCCCTCACTTCACACAGGTGTGATTTTTATCAGATTTTATCAGATCTTAATTTCCCTCAACAGTTGTCTATTCCTACAAGGGAAAGTGGAAAGCGCCAAAGATTGACAACCCCGCCTACCGGGGCGAGTGGAAGCCGCGGATGGACATGCAAAAGCAATGTTGCAATATGGGGGGATTTTTTTAACCGGACAGAATTTGTGTTCCTCGGCCACACAAGCAGACAACATTACATTTACAGGCAACTGCCCAATGAACCGCAGAATGTTTAATTGTTAACTGTTAAAGGACCACTTCACCACTTTTCAACTTATCTTCATATAATTGGATGGGTTTCTGAACTGCCCACAGTCCTCCTATGAGACACAGACTGAGTAGGGAAAAATGGTGGCATTTCGTCATGAAAGGACATAGAGGACCAATTCTATGAAGGTAGGTTGAAAAGTAGTGAAGTGGTCCTTTAAGTTGAATTGAATAATTTCTTAACAGGGATTAATCGATTATCAATTAATTGTTAACATCCCTAATTTGGACCCCTTTGTTGAGAACCATTTTCTGAAATGTCATATTTCTGACTGTCTGACTAGTCTAGTAGCCTACTCCCTGTATTCTGGGCTGCTAGATTGTTCAACTCCAGGGAGCACAATTACATTATGCCCATTCTGGCCTCTATCCAGTGTGTGCGTGCGTGCATGCGTGCGTGCATTTACATTCATTACATTACATTGCATTACATTCACCCATTGGATACACCGATGACATAGGAAACCATGCAAGGCACCAACTTGCACATCGGGAGCAATTAGGGGTTCAGTGTCTTGCTCAAGGACACTTCGACACTAACTCTGGGGGAGCCCTGGTTTGAACTGGCAACCTTGCAGTTACCATCCGGCCACTCTACCCCTGAGCCACCGCCACCCCTACATTACACGGGAGCGGCAACAACGATCTGGTAACACCCACCTATCAGTACCTGGAGTGTGAAATGCCCTGAACCTGTCCCTTACATTTTGGGGGTGTCACATCACAGAGGGCACTGAGTGTGGCTTATTTACGAATAAACAAACTGGTCGTTTTAACTAGTTAAAACGTGAGCCAATGCAAATGATGAACACTTGTATGGTGATGTATGTACTAATGCTTGCCTTAGCTAGCTTAGCTTTCCCCCCGGGGAGCGCTTGGAAATTTGCACTGTGTAAAACTCAGTAGCTGTTGTACCCACTCTCAGAATACCCAGCCAGTGCTGTACCCACTGACACATGCTCCGATTGACTATATATGGAGATCCAAGGATCACTAGTGAGAAACAGCTGATGTCATATCATTTAGGTAAACTGGAGTTCTACTGTACACGCTGCCATATATTGGGCCGACAGAAAACAGGGCTACAAAATATAAGGTGCTGTAAGGTGGATATTCATTCAGATTTTCTCTGAGAACTGGAAAGAGAGCACGAAAGAGACCCAGAGAGAGAGAGAGAGAGCTCCATTTAGCCCTGTGGGCTTATAGTGTGTATGGACCAATGCTAGCTGGCTTCTGCGCATTACAGGTTGGTTTTCTGTCAAGGTTAAACAAAATGAAGGCGTTCCTTGACAACATTAAGAAAGACATCAAATTCAAATTTGCCGGATCCGGGAAGAAACTCACCAATGCGGCCACTGGCAGAGCACAGCGGGTAGGAGGCACAGCAGCGGGAACGGCAGCAGGAGCGGCAGCTCTCTCCAGGATAAAACATCAGGAACGTCCAAAGGTCCACACCTCACAGAACATCACCAGGAACCAGTTGAAAGTGGAACTGGGGGCAGAAACTTCTGCAGGGGATAAAAAGGACAAGGCAGCAGCACCAGAGCTGGAATGTCCCTCAGTGTCAGGAGTATATTTTACCTGTCCTCTAACTGGAGCTACTTTAACCGGACGTGACAGAGAAGTACGACTCAAAGAGGCCATTCTCATGAAGTTTGAGAAGGATGCAGTGGAGGCTTCCATCATGATGATACACACCCTCAACAAGGTCAGAGAAGCGAGGGCCGCCGTGGACGTCATTAGCAAGTATGTAAACAACGTGTGCAAGCACCCTGCGGAGGAGAAGTACAGGAAAATTAAAGTCAGCAACAAGGTGTTCCAGGAGAAGGTGCTCTGCGTTGAGGGGAGTAGAAAGTTTCTGCAGGCCTTGGGCTTTCAGAGCACTAGGATCCCTGTAGAGGGACAAGAGGAGGACGAGGAGTTCCTGGTCTTACCTGAGCAGGGCACAGCCGCCCTGCAGCTGATGGCGGAGAGGAAGGATCGCCTCCAGAGAGGGGAGCCTCTCAGAGCTCAGCTGGACAGACGGCCTCAGGCTTTCAGACCCTCCCCCAACGCCACCCACTTCGAGCTGCCTCCGGAGTTCTATGACCTGACAACGAAGGAGTTCAAGAGAGAGCAGCAGATGAGGAGCGAGCTGGTGGAGAGGAATGCCTTGCTGTGCACCAAGGCTATGAGAGAGAAGCAGGAGCAGAAGGACAGAAGAAAATACCCTTACACTCTCCTGCGGATCAGACTGCCTGATGGAAATCTGCTACAAGGGACCTTTTATGCCTGGGACCGTATGCCGGTGCTGTTCAACTTCGTGCGCGACTCCCTGGTGGATGGCCAGCGACCCTTCAAGCTGGTTGCTCCTGGATCTCACCAGAGCTTACAAGAGTCTGAAGACATCGCCCTCTTTGAATGCAACTTGGTCCCTTCAGCTCTGCTGATGTTTTCCTGGGATACAGACACGCAGTCAGACGTCACAGCTACCGGCAGCGAGAGGAAGAGCCCAGCTCTTCTCAAACCCGAGCTGCTGGAAAGCATGCAGACCCTTAACTGAACAGAAGTTCTCTGGATGTGTTTCCATACACTATGAATGAGTCTCAGATACGGTTCTCAGAACCTAATTTGGGATCTGCTCAGGAAGTGGTACTGTCCTGGGAACTCAGGACTGTTACTTTCAAAATGTTTCTAATAGGGTGGAAAAAAGTGTATGTCACCAAGAGGGGGGGTGGCGTCTGAAAAGCTAGCGGCACCATTCTTGTGGGCTTTAAACTCTAGACCACATCACTCAGAATAGAGTGATGGTGGTATGTTTTTGTAAATATTGAGCTCGTTCTTGGCGACAACATAGTGAACCAACACCAGGATGGATAGAAAGAACGTCGGGCCCAAATACCTTACAAGGACATGGAAAATGTCGTGAACAAACACGGCTGTGCTTAGATACTTTGTTGAACGTTATGTCTCTGCGCCCGTGCGCCGTACAGCCGAGATCCACGCCATTCTACGTCTTTTTGTAAACTCGTCAATCTGGGTTCCTTGATGCTGTCTCCATGCTGCAAAGCTGAAAATCTATTTAATTCCGTTTTCCGTTTTCTGGCTCATTCCCTCGACGTGACCTGCTGTGGCACTTATTTACTGAGCAAGTCTGCACCATTGTGAGGTCAGTTTAAAAAAAGAACGCATACAAGCACACTGTATAGTCGCTCAATGTAAACAAACCAGACAAGCCAACAAGTATGGCGGCCGCTACCATGTGACACATATGTTGACACCCCCTCAAGGAGATTTTGGTACGCTCTATAAAGTGAGAATACCAAGATACTGAGCTTGCATATTGCCCATGTTCACCTTTTGTACAAGTTTCTGTATGTACCTCCCCTTACAGGGCTGGTTCTGGTTATTATGGAAACGAAACTAAACTAAAATCGACCACAGAGCTTCACATGTAATGGAACATTTAATTGCATGTAAGGTTCTGGGTTAACCCTTCCAGGCGATGGGACAGCATCCCTCAGGTTTCCTCCGGGTGCCGTCTCTATTAATATATATATACTCTAAGATCAAGGGTGGAGTTGTCCCTCATCAGTGATTCTGAAGTGAAAAGTGAGGATGCCAATTTTGTTTGGCTGGAATGACCAAAAAGTGAGCCAATGGTGATTGGCCGGAATGTGATGTTGTATGATGATAAGAGCGCTCCTCACTTCACACGAGTGGTTTTTAAGGGGCGCTAGCCCCTTCTATAAACAACTTTTGTCCCCACACGTCTCCATATTTGCCATTGACAATGAACGGAGACGTGACGTCAGAATTCCACTAAATATGACGTAAATTAAACATCAAAACATTAAACACCATTGACATTGATTACACATGTAATCAAGCAAATCAGTCAACCAATCACAGGGAACAGGCATTCTGATTGGCCAATATGAGATGATACATGATGATGCATGATAATAATAGCTGATAATTCCTCTAAATATGACGCCATTAAACACCATTGACATTGAAGGGATTTAACTTAAGTCATATGTAAACGAGCAAATCGGCTAACCGGGATCCACCTTATGTAGCAATGTCAAATGTCCGCTAACATACAGTAACAAGAGCGGCCCTCATTTCACACGAGTGTTATTTTTTTGTCAATCACTTGGATTGCAAGTGTGAGAGCACTGAAATCCTCAGTGTCGATTTTACTATGCGTGATTGCAAATACCCTTACAGCTTAAAGTTTGGTTCCGTTAGCACACTCGGTTACAGAGTTACAGAGCCGTAAAGGGGCATACATGTCGTACCGTCCACCGGTGGTCCACCAAATCAAACTAGTTAGGCGATAACTAAAAAATTAGGTCACTGAACCCTGGTCTTCTTAGCACACCTATAGATGTTTTTACTCTCCCAACTAGCACGTTCCAAATGTCCCATATTCAGCTGGCGTAGCCATGCTTAGATGCACACACACACACACACACACACACACTAAGGCTGTACCCTAGCCCTGTTTTTAGGACTCAAACTTCGGCAGGAATTTTCGAGCGAACATCCGGACCATTTGTTTCTAATTTATTAATTTCTCAGAGTGCTTTTAACCAGGCTGCAATTCAACACGAGATATCTGCCTTGAACATGATTAGTGCAGCGCTGAAGAGAGCGCAGCGCCCACTCTTTATCAATCT
Source organism: Protomyctophum parallelum (assembly GCF_964188405.1). NCBI lineage: Eukaryota > Metazoa > Chordata > Actinopteri > Myctophiformes > Myctophidae > Protomyctophum > Protomyctophum parallelum. The sequence goes on from NC_139711.1 coordinate 27,908,546, forward strand.
CTCTCGTCTCTCCCAACACCGTTTGGCCGTTGGCAATGCAACTTTGATACACATTATGTATATGTAATTTGTAAGTTGATTAGCGGTATACTGTGGTTACTTTGCGCCCTGTTTGATGCTGTATGTATCGTGCCAGCATATGACTAGATAACTAGCTCTCGATGATGACATAATAGAGCGTCGCAGTCCCGCCCCCTTTCAGAACGACGAGTGGCAGAGGAAATTATTCTCCATTCATTTTCTCCATAGGCTTTTCAAAAAGTATTTATTTAAAGACGGTTACGCCGCGGACAAAGCCAACTCGGATCGTGACAAATCATGACAATAATTACAATGTTTTGGGCCGATCAAATAATTAGTACGAAGAAAAACAAAACAAATAGTGTTGTATCCTGCCTTTATTTTCTTCTTTCAAATGATTTGATCGGCACAAAATAAATGGGCAGAACAGGCACACAGCGAAATCCTCAACAGACCACCTCCAACTTTAGAGGCTGATATGCAGGAAGCAGAGGCAGACCTTGATGTTGAGATTGAACCACCAGAGATAGAAGAAATCATGTCCTCCATCAAATCCCTCAAGAATGGGAAAGTTCCCGGGCAGGACAGCCTAAATGCAGAGCTGTTCAAAGCAGACCCAGAGCTGGACAAAAGGTAAAATTGTGAAGATCCCAAAGAAAGGTGCCCTCAGCAACTGCAACAACTGGCGTGGCATCACCCTTTTGTCTATCCCCAGCAAACTCCTTGCCAAAAATTATTGTACAAAGGCTATCGGATGCAATCGACAAAAAACTTAGAGAGGAACAAGCAGCGTTCCGAAAAGGTAGGGGATGTATTGACCATATATTCACCCTACTTAACATCATAGTAGTGTACTTAACACCGTCTGGAAGTCGGCCCAGTAGAGCACCAACACCAAACTTAGACTGTACCAGAGCTGTGTCCTGTCTACCCTGCTATACGGTTCTGAATGTTGGAGAACGACAGAAAATGATCGACACAAACTGTCAACCTTCCACACCAAAAGCTTAAGGAAAATCCAGCGAATATTCTGGCCCAAAACCATCTCCAACCAACACCTTCTTGATCTGTGTAAACAAGAAAACATGGATACCATCCTTATGAGAAGGCAGTGGAAATGGATTGGGCATGTAATACGTAGAGAACAAGACAACATCACCAAAACTGGACATCAGAGGGCAAACGCAAAAGAGGCCGACCCAAGAAGGGGGGGGGGGGGAGTTGAAGACCCTGCATCACACCTGGGGATCTATAAAGACGCTGGCCCAAGACAGACTGAAGTGGAGATCCTTTGTTGCTGCCCTACATAAAGGGCCGGCATAAAGGGCAGTAAGTAAGTAAGTAAGTAAGTAAATGACGATATGTTTTAGTGTCGGGAGGATTAAAGGTAATGCCCCTATGTATACATGTATGTAATCTGGCACCACTTCCGTATCAGGCACAAGTAGTCATTACGTCATACGATGCGACGACGCATACGCATCAAACTGTTACGGTTCGCTCTCCATCACCTCTACATCCATGTGCTGTGGGTGTTCTGGGCACTTCAGCGCCACCAGATGACTCCAGATTACTCCACAGCACCTCTCTCCCTGTTACTATCTCCCCACCTGGATGTCTGCAATCACCTGATGAGCCTTCAAGAACCAGGCCTGTCTGCAGCTCGGCGCCAGTTCTTCCCCAGTCTACGGTTGGTAAAGTTAGACAGCCAGACATTTAGGCTCTCAGTGTTTAGTGTAAGACAGTTAAACGTCACGCCGTTACTGTGCTATTTCTTCTACTCTGTGAACTTGCCATTGACTCGACCTTCTCTTCTCCCCTCCAGTGTTTCCGGGACCCGAGCTCTGTGGAGCAGCACTCCTTTCACCCCCCCGTGTTTGTGAATAAAAACCCGCCCGGGTGGGCTTTACTCTGCTTTTGCCTCTCCTTGCTGTGCTTTTGGGTCACACGACACTCGAGTCATAACACAAACATCGCCCTGGACGAAAACTATTACTTGCTCGCTCTGCTTGCGCAAGTAATAAACGGTGCCGTGTCATTAGTCAGAAGGTTCATTGTTCCGAAATTACTATCCCTATCTCTAACCCTAACCTAAACCTAACCGCAAGCACGGGAGCAAACCTAAACCTAACCGCAAGCACGGGAGCAGTGCATGTTCAGACTAACGGGACTTCGGATCTATGGGTAGTTCCCGTAATAAACAGCTCGCCGTTACAGCAGGTTGTCACCAAAAGTCCCTCAATATGGGGTTGTGGTATAAAAAATCACACCCATGTGAAGTGAGGGGCGCTCTTATCATCTTACAACATCTCAAACTTAATACATACAGGTATGTTTTACGTGTAACCTCAGCAGGGCTTAACATTAAAGGAGAATTCCATGCTATAAGGCTTTCTTACCTTTATTTGTAGTAGTTACGTCCCCACCAAAGAGGTCCAGGTGTTATTTTGTGCAAAAGTGCATTATTGGCTACTGTATTTCCCCATATATAAGCCCTCAATGGGGGTTGGGTTTTTGTGTTAATTTGCTTATTTCCATCGAAATAAGTAGTAAAGTGAGCCGCTTGGGATACTATTGATTTTTGAGCGATGGAAATAAGCAAATTAGCACAACACCCCAATGCCCCATTCAATTCAATGCAATTCAATACGCTTTTGCACAAAATAACACCTGGACCTCTTTGGTGGGAACGTAACTACAAATAAAGGTAAGAAAGCCTTCTAGCATGGAATTATCCTTTAAGGCTTGTCCGCTTGTACGGGACAAGTATTACATCTTCCTGGACAAGTGCATTAAAATTGTAATGTCTGTTGGACAAGTGACTCTTGTTTTCGCTTTTTCTGTGACGCTCATACCAGCCAACAATATTGTATGGAATTATTGTATGGCTTTCCTAATCATCACTTTTCCAATATTGTTAATAGCCCTAGGATGTCTGTAATCTTACATACATTTCATGTATTCCAAATACCAAATACACAGCCATATATCAGTTCTATCAGAGCAGTTAGCAGACTGACCACGTCAGCATATAAACTTGTAGCACTGTGTGTATACGCACCCAGTAATTAATTCCTAAGACTTTGAGTCAGATATTGTTATGTAAAATATCGCCACTTTTACATGAGGAAAGGCTAGACTGAAAATATAAAAACTTCCTTTTGGAACAGTCGATGTTTGGGAAGCACACACACTATGGTGCACACAATTGACAGGTGTGTTGTGATGGGTGTTGGGTAATTGATCACATAACTTTTAACTTTTGTGTGCAGGGGCGCAACTGGGTAGGGGGTGGGGGGGACAGGTCCCCTGCCAACATCACATTTGTCCCCTCCAAATGAGTAGGGGGGTCCCCTGCAAAGTCACATGTCCGTAGGGGGGTCCCCTGCAAAGTCACATGTCCCGCCCTGCTCCAAAGTGGTCTTAGGAGTAATACTTTTGAAATCCTGCGTTCATAAACGCGATGTATTTTGAAGGATGTTATTTGGTCCACCCCTGTGTAAATCCCAAAATGGTTTGGCCCGTTCTGCCGTTCCCTTGCTCTTGTCCCGGCTCAGCTTGGTACAGCACCATCAGTGACCCTGTCACATTCTGTCTCTCCCTCAGTCTGTGACTCCACACTGGCCACTCCTATATCCCATTCCAGCACACCCAGTTCACCCAGTTCCATTTACACACCTGTCTTCAACTACCTCATCAGCCCAACAGTGAACACTTCTCCAATCAACCTGCTCACTATATAACTGGACTCAGTACAAACACTCATTGTCAGTTCATAACCTGGTGTCATTGATGTCCTGCTACCTGTTCCTGTTTTGACTGTTATGTCACCAAGCCCACCCGGCCCCCCATCTCCAGTCAGCCGTCAGCTCCTGCCCAGCGACAACCTGTATCTGCTCCCAGGTCTCCAGTGATGCAGTCCCTGCCTCGGCCTGCCCTTCGGTCTGCCTTCCCTCAGCCTGCTAGTTTTCAGCCTGCTGACACCCAGCTAGCAGCCCCAGCTCCAGCTCCTGCAGCTCCAGCTCCGGCCGCTGCAGACCTGTTTCCTGCAGCCCCGCCTACAGTGCCTGCAGTCCCACCTGCAGCACCGCCTGCAGCACCGCCTGCAGCTCCGCCTGCAGCACTGCCTGCAGCTCTGCCTGCAGCTCCGCCTGCAGCACCGCCTGCAGCTCTGCCTGCAGCTCCGCCTGCAGCCCCGCCTACAGTGCCTGCAGTCCCACCTGCAGCACCGCCTGCAGCACCGACTGCAGCTCTGCCTGCAGCTCCGCCTGCAGCACCGCCTGCAGCTCCGCCTGCAGCACCGCCTGCAGCACTGCCTGCAGTCCCGCCTGCAGTTCCAGCTGCAGCACTGACTGCAGTTCCAGCTGCAGCACCGCCTGCAGTTCCACCTGCAGCACCACCTGCAGTTCTACCTGCAGCACTGCCTGCAGTTCTACCTGCAGCATCGCCTCCGCCTGCAGCCCCGCCTGCAGCTTTGTCTCCGCCTGCAGCCCCGCCTGCAGCTTCGTCTCCTCCGCCTGCAGTCCCGCCTGCAGCTTCGTCTCCTCCGCCTGCAGCCCCTGCGCCTGTGGCTCCTGCAGCTCCGCCCGTTTCAGCCCGGCTCCTGCAGCTCCTGCTGCAGCCCAGCTCCAGCTCCTGCTGCAGCCCGGCTCCTGCAGCTTATGTTTCCGCTGCAGCCCTGGTTCCTGCAACATCGCCTCCCGAGCCTGCAGCACCTCCGGCATCGCCTCCAGAGCCTGCAGCACCTCCTGCGTCGCCTCCAGAGCCTGCAGCACCTCCGGCATCGCCTCCAGAGCCTGCAGCACCTCCAGCATCGCCTCCAGAGCCTGCAGCACCTCCGGCATCGCCTCCAGAGCATGCAGCACCTCCAGCGTCGCCTCCTGAGCCTTACTGTGACATCCCTGCCTTCGGCCTTCGGCCCAAGTTTCTCCTGCCTCGTCTCGGCCTCCCGGTCGTCCGCCAGACGACCCCTCCGCCTCGTCTCGGCCTCCAGGCCGTCCCCCTGAAGTCAGCAGCTCTGCCTCTGGGCATCGCCCTGGCCGCCCACCTGAGATCACCTGCCCAGCCCCGGCTGTCTCTCCCTCAGTCTGTGACTCCACACTGGCCACTCCCATATCCCATTCCAGCACATCCAGTTCACCCAGTTCCATTTACACACCTGTCTTCAACTACCTCATCAGCCCAGCAGTGAACACTTCTCCAATCAACCTGCTCACTATATAACTGGACTCAGTACAAACACTCATTGTCAGTTCATAACCTGGTGTCATTGATGTCCTGCTACCTGTTCCTGTTTTGACTGTTATGTCATTCTTGATTGCCTGGTTCCTACCTGCATATTTCAGTGTAAGATTCTGCCTTTCTTTATTAAATACTTTATTCTACTTATCTACTACTTGTTTGTTGTGACTTTGCATTTGGGTTCAACTCTCTGTCTGCATCCTTGACAGACCCATTGTGCTTTGCACTCTGTGGTGATGTAACACAGTGTCAAAACAAACATTACATTATCTTTATTGTTAATGGCATTTAATGGTTGTGTTAGGGACAAGAGGACGTACATTTTCAATGGCGTTTTTAAAACAAACATTGAACTAAAAACAAACATTAAACCTGTATAGGAGGGACTGGCTCCCCTCAAAAAAGTTTTTTTAACCCATAACTTAAACACTGCTAGCAGTGGCAAAGAAACAGAAAGAAGAAATGTTCCTATGACACAATTCCCCTGTTGAAGACCCCAGGACAAGATGGTAAAAGCGAACAATGCATGCAAGTGTGCGTTGTTATAGGCGTGCAATGGCAACGGTTTGTGGTGAGTGTGACGTCAGAGTTAAACACTCAACATCTTATTTAAGGTGTCGCAGCTTAATAGAGCTCACCATTAGCAGTGTGTTTGTTTTATTACAAGAGATTTAGTTAATTTCCATTGTTTCTTACTCTCTTTTAGCTTTAATCAATACTTCTTTTGATATTAATTTAGCATCTTGTGTCAAACGGCATATTACTGTTATTGCGAGTAGGGGCAAGAGTAAGAAAGAGTAAGAGGGGTAGGGAGTGAGAGGGAGGAAGGGAGGATTAAGGAAGGAGGGGGATAACCTTATTGCTACACCTTGATAATGAGTTTCACAATGATTGCAGGCAGACTGCCCCACTATGTCAGGCTCTGCTTCATTCATCTCTTCATCTCACTGGTTGTACTTTCCACCAGCTGGGGAAAAAAAGGTGTTCTCCCACCATGGCCTGAGCCACAGGCTAATTTCACCTACACAAGACCACCATTGGTGAAAGGGGAGCCCTTCATCGGAATTTGGAATGTTCCTGATGCATGTTACAAAACAACCGCTTTAGGCAAGAACCTCCTCCACAATCGGGAGCACTACTTTGGATTCATCAGCAAATATGGTAAGGTCAACGACCAGGAAGTCAAACTATTCTACAAGGAGCACTTTGGCAAGTTCCCTTACTTTGCCCATCATAAAGAAGAGAGCCCGAAAAATGGAGGTATTCCTCATATGGGTAACCATGAGGCTCACATCAATCAGTCTAAAAAAGGCTATAAAGAATTTATCCCCACGGACAAAGCAGGCCTTGCCATCCTCGACTTTGAACAATGGAGGCCACTGTGGGTCCGAAACTGGGGCGGGAAAACACTATACCGGAGATTAACACAAAAAGAATGCGTTTCAAAGAATGATGAAACGCAATGCAAAGATAAGTCCCAAAAATTGGAAGAGTATTATGAAAAAAAAGCCTGGGAGTTTTTACTCGACCCCCTTCTAGAAGGGCTAAAGCACAGCAAGGAAAAGCTCTGGGGTTATTACCTCTTCCCTGATTGTTACAACACCCATTACAGTAAAGGCCGCATGGAGACGTGGTTAAAAAAGCCTGGGTGTCCTAATACGGAGTTTAAGCGTAATTTCGGTCTGGCTAGACTTTGGAACTATTCTACTGGTCTTTTCCCTTCCGTCTACCTGGATTGGGTGCTCGCTGATCACATCTCGGGTCGCTATTATACAAGACATCGCATAAGAGAATCCTTGAAAATGTCCTTTGCTCCCAAAGGACCAGGAAAGGATGGAGATGGATTGGGCCATCTGAAAGAAGCTATATGGCCGGATAAGGATGGTGAGTGGACACAGGAGCACACAGGAGCACCAACACGGAACTTATCGACCCCCATCTACGTTTATGTCCGCAATGCCTTCAAAGACGAAGAAGATAAACACTTGTCAGAGTTGGACTTGGTGAACACCATTGGAGAGTCAGCGGCACAAGGTGTCTCCGGTTTCATCGCCTGGGGCAAGATGCGTTTTGCCATGAACAAGGTCAGCTGCACGAGAGCTCGGACGTTCTTGGATGACGTCATGCTCCCGTACATGCTGAATGTCTCCACAGCGGCAAAGTTGTGCAGCAAGGCACTGTGTCACGCGAGGGGGCGCTGTTCGAGGATACACTGGCAGAATGAGACCTTCCTCCACCTGGATGCAAGGCGCTACCAAATCAAGAAAGGCAACGACGGGGAGCTGGATGTGGAAGGCGAACTATCTAAGGAAGACTTAACTTATTTCAAAGAACACTTTAAATGTGTGTGCTATAGCGTACCCAATGCTACTTTACCCAACTGTAGCCTTCCAACTGTGTCACCCCCTGTAAATAAATCCTATCCTATTGGAGACAAAACATCTACCGGTAAGCGAAATAAGTTAGTGGTAGGGTTAGCGGCAGGGGCAGGGTTTGGGTTAGGGGTAGTGGCAGGGTCGGGGTTAGTCTATGCGTTTATCATCAGATAATTGTCAAGGTTAAGATAAGGGCCTCCTGACGCAGAGCCTCCTGCACCTCCCCCAACATTGACTCTATTTAGTTAGAGTTTTTTTTGTTGATTTTGTTGCAACCACTCCTATAGTCAGCTATGTGTGTCCCTTGCTGTGTCCCTGGCTAGCTGTGTCTGAGCACGAAAATAGCGGTCGGTTTTCACCACCAAGTGTCACTTTTGCTCAGCCTAACACACAGACACATATTAACTGTATATATGATTCCGGGTGTGACTGTACAGTACAGTAGGCTACAGTACAGTAGAGAGACCCCCACATGGTAACTGTCATTTCTCGGCCGTCGGACGTTTGCCGGAAACCAGGCCGGGCACGTTCCTGGGGGTCTGGATGTTTCAGGGACCCCCACATGGTAACTCTGTCACTTCTCGACCGTTTCTGACGTGGGGCTGCTTGCCGGAACCTGGCTGCATTCCTGTGAGTCTGGAACTTCCGGGGACCCCCACTGCACCACTCACTTCACACAGGTGTGATTTTTATTTTATTTTAGTAATTTTAGTATTTAGTAGGTAGTAGGTTTTAGTGTTAGTCTTGTTTTAGTCGACTAAATATCATGAGACTAAATATAGTCGACTACATATCATGAGACTTTATTTGACTACATCTACAATTGATTTAGTCGACTAAAATGTATTTTGGAAGGTCATGATGGCGTCGTAACGTGCGTTGTGACCTTGTAGATCTGCTATTTTCAGCATGCAACCAAGTGTTAGTTCTGGATCTAGGTTTTATTTGTTGACGAAATTGTCAGTACATTTAGTCTAGGCTTTAATCATCATAGCGTAGTTTGTTTCTTTTTTATTTATTTGTTTTTTGGCAGTGACAAACAATCTTCATCTGTGCCTGTGTGTGTGTGTGTGTGTGTGTGTGTGTTTGTTATTTAGATTATGTATTTGTTTGTTTTGTTAATTGTGCAGTATGCCAAATAAGCCTATCCACAACTTGTATTATGTTTTAAATATTTAACATTACATTTTATGATGGAATGCGCTGAAACCTTCCCATATTCCAGGCGATACTACAACCTGTGATGACTGGCTGAGCCACGTCATTCCCATGTGGATCCCAAGATCCACTTACCGTAATCACTTATTTTCAGGGATTCACACAGGCATCAAAGGGGGCTTCAGCCCCTGCCCTTTTACCCGTCTGTAAAACAATTGCCCTTTCCAGACCATGAATGCAGAATTTACTATGGTGAAAGAGATGCAAATGCCACACTCCTTTCCATGCCATGCCGGAAGGCAGCATTCAGAAATTGTTTAGAAATACTTACACCGCATCTCCACTAGCTAAAGAGTGCTGGGTTGCTCCCAGAAAATGACTGATCTACAAGCTCTCAACGTGTCGCAGCGCAACACGTTGTGAGCTGTGTGATTATGATTGTGATTTATTTTGTGATTGTGATTTTTATTTTATATACACAAAATAGTTTGAGAACTATTGATTCATAAGGCATTTATAGGTTTAAACATTCTGGCGTCTCACATTTTGTTTTAAATGCAAATTTTGGTCGTGGGTGGTATGGCCGACATTATGGGTTAAACCTCCTTCCTGTTTTCCTTTTCCCCTTTTTCCCCTCCATATTTAGCAGTTCCCATGCAGTGTATTCCCACACACATATCCCTGTTTGCTTGTAACTGAGGTTTTTATCTTAATCTGTTTTAATATATATTGTATAATTTTGTTTAGCTACTATTACTTAACCACTGAAACCCTGCAGCATCCATATTGTGGGGAAAGCCTTCACAGAACATAGAAGATCAACAAGCTCACAATGTGATGGGCACAGTCTGTGACTCTGTGCCCATCACATTGTGAGCTTGTGCGGAACAGCAGGGCACCACACAGGGCACCCCTCTGTGGATTAGTCTATAGGAACTTTACTCCTGTGTCAACCGCTTTGTGGACGCTTTTTGGCACTTTCCAAGCAAATACAATGCTCTTGCACTGACGGTTTTCAGCGTAGCTGAGTACATGGCTGGTATATTTAAGATGACAACCGTTTGAAATAAATAATTAAAAACGAATCTTTATGCAAAGGAATAGACACTTATAGAATAGATCTTCAGGAAAACAAGGGTGCAATGACAAGAACTGGAAGTCCATTTAGGATAGGCTATTGCAAAGGTGGAGAACCAACCACTTGTTTAAGTCCAAGCAAATGCAATTTACCAGCTCTCAGCATGTGCACTAACTGGCCAATCACAATGCTCCTGTCTAGGGCTGGGACTGTCATTACCACACATATCATGGTCCTGTGATGCTTGAGCCTATCCCTCACTGATCTTTATTATTTGTTGAGGGCCGCAATCCCCTCTTATTCCAAGCTTTGTGTGTTTGTGTGTACCCATAGCGATGATTTGATTGGCTGAGCACCCCATAGCGATGATTTGATTGGCTGAGCACCCCATAGTGATTTGATTGGCTGAGCCCCTCAAAAAGTGAGGACAGAAAAGTGACTGAGAAGTGAGGACAGCAATTGTGATTGGCCAGAATGTGATGATGTAAGATAAGAGCGCCCCTCACTTCACACCGGTGTGATTATTTTTATTTTTATTGTAGGCTATTTAGTTACCGGTATGTCTATTTATTTGATTGTAAAATCAGTTTTTTATTTATTGATGTGTTTTGTTATTTGTTTGTCAAATCACTTCATTAATTTGTTAATTCGTTCATTCATTCATTCATTATCAATAATTCATTCATTCAGTCATTTTTATTTTATTGTTTTCAGATGAAAGTTCCAGCAGTGCATTAATATGACATGATACGGAACAGGGAATGTTTTCCTTGTTTATAGTATGGCAGTGACACTGTGCACAACTGCGCACAACTTACAGCTGCTTCCATTTGATGATCATGCCGGCCGGCTTAAAAGTGTCTGTTTGGTGTAGCTGTTTACAATATTATTTTAAAGGGTGTTTTGTATATTATGTGTAATCAAAGATGTTCCTAGAAGCTTTGTCATTGGTCGAAAATTAAAAAAAACGGTCGCATTGACTATCCAATCAGGGGTAACAAGAATACTCGCCGCATTTAGTGATTTGGCGAGTTAACTTGAGGATTCGCCGAAACGTTACGAAACCTCGCCGAAACGTGACGAAAACTCGCCGCGGGGGGCGACGCTTCTTCACATTCTGGCGAGTGTTCGTCACGTTTCGGGGCACTTTTAGCAGCTTTCTGTTGCAAGTTTCTGAATGTTCTCAGAGTCCGCAGGCTGATCTACAAGCTCACAACGTGAGCTCATTCTGGCGAGTTTCCTTCACGTTTTGGGGCACTTTCACCAGCTGGAGCTGCAAGTGGCTGATCTACAACGTGTCCGGACGCGACGCGTTGTGAGCTTGTATATAAATAATATAACTCTCGCTATTTTTCGTGGCACAACAACTAGTTCCCTCAGTGTTTGTTTTTTCTTCACTTTCCGGGGCACTTTCAGCAGCTGCAGCCTCTGCTAGCTACTGTGCTAACGATGTGCATCCAATCTGATCCATGCACAAAACAAACCAGGGTTGCCCCATATCGTGGATGTGAGAGTGAAACAAGCAACCAGGTCCCCTCATTAAAAGAAGCGACTATAAAAGGCCACACGAGCACTTCAAAGCTATATATATCGTCCACTAAACAATGTGCTTATTTATATTATGTTGGCTATTTGAGAATAGACGATCTACAAGCTCACAAGCGTTCTACCATTATTTACAAGTAACTTCAGAAAAATAAGCCCAATGTGGCTTATAATAATCAGACCAGGCAACATTGCAGAGTAGCCTATACGGGGTATAAATATAATTGTATAGGGCTGAGTTCTTTGTAGACTATATAAATGAGTCTTTACTGTCTAGTCAATGTTTTTTTTTTTTTTTTTTTGCGGCTTACGCCTTTATTGATTTTTTAAGGGATAGAAAGTAGGCTGACAGGAAACGGGAGAGAGATGGGGGGATGACATGCGGTAAAGGCCGTGTCGGGTCCGGGAGTCGAACCCGCGGCACACCGCGACTGGATCACCAGTCCGGTGCCCAGACCGTTACGCTACGGCCTGGGCCTCTAGTCAATTTTTTAAACTGGTTCTGTAGGTCAAGATGCATTTTTCTTATGATCTGTTATAAGTTGACACAATGACTTTGACTCTACAGTAATGTAACTGTTCAGAGAGGTCAAATTCTTAACAATTAAATGACCGTAAACATATTTCAGTTGTCCTTACTGAATATTTCACAAGAATATAACACAAGAGTCAAATGTACGGTCAAATGTAATGTATTTTATTTAAATATAGAAACAACAGTTTTTACAAAATATATAGACAAACATAAGTGTTTAAAAAAGAAAAACTGTAGTAAAACTATAGAAAAATCTAAAATTTAAAGAAAAAAAATGTCATATGTACAAAAACACTGTTTCAGTGAAAAAGTTGAAAGTGAAAAAGTTGAAAAAGTTCTCAAAAAGTTGTCATATGTACAAAAACACTGTTTCAGTGAAAAAGTTGAAAGTGAAAAATAGCTGCAGTGTGCTGTCCCATTGTAGTTAGCATCTCCACACTGGACCATTCACTTCAGACGCAATCTTCAACATGTCCATGATCGTCAGGGTGTCCCTTTCAAAGTCCTTCCACAACTGGGACAGATTCCCCTGTGTAGCCTTCGTTTGCTTTAGCTGGTAGCGGCGTAGTTTGTTCGCTGACACCATACGCAGCTGGAAGTTGATCAAGGTAGCTTCTTTGTGCAGCAAATCTATGAGCATATAAACTGGCAAGTTTGCTCGCTGTGCTTTTTTATTTAGGCGGTTATGCCACCCTTCGACATCATTGTTCGTTCTGATGGCACGCTTGTACATACACCAGTCCTCTGGCTTCCACTTATCCAGGTGGACCGCATGTAGTCAACGAAGGGTATCAGCTCCGCTGAGGCACGTGCTGCGTGCACATTGAATGCACCTTCAATCTCATGAGCGGGAAGATATTGAAGGGCAGACAACATCTTGAGGTAGTCTCTGACCCGTGGTACGGTTCTGTAGGCAACTGCCAAGCCAAGGTCTTGAACGTGTCTCCACAGAGCCTGGGTGAAGTGGAAACTACAGCCATGCATCTGCGCATCAGGAAAAACCTTTTGCGCAGCACGCCAAATCGCTGACTCAAAGTCTGTCACCATGTCAACGTTGCTGAGGTTGGGTGCGAGGGTCCTCAGCGCCTTGAACACTGCAACATAGTCACGTTTCCTCCGAGTGGACATCAGGACAAATGTCAGTGGCACTTGTTTGACATTCATGCCGTCAGCGTCCTCGAGAAACCCATGGAAGCTGAAAAGCTGCGTGAACGGTGCCTTAACAACTTTGAATGTACCATCTAAGAAAACTTGTTTCACAGACCGGAGAAGATCCAGTTGTTTGGATGTGGCAAATATCAGGTGGCGAGAATTGTCTGTTCTGATGTCCGTTTGCAGAAAATCTTCTGGTACATTGGAAATGTCCAGCACAAAGTCCAATTCGTCTTTTTTTGGCTCTGCAGGCCTCAGCTTCTGTCTTCTCAGGTTGGCAGCCCGGCTCAGATTGGCTTGGTTGATGATAACGTAGCCAGTTTCGTCTCTGACTACAGGCCTCAATGGGCATCAATGACTGAACCAAGGAAGATGAACTCTGCGTCGCTACGCCATCCTCATCATCTAGGCATTGAACTAATGAGGGACAGCCCAGCTGGGTTATTTGAAGTTATAGATTTACAATATGTTTTACAAATTATACAGTCCTTGCTTACATTATAAAAGATGGATCCCATTTAAATGTATCCATCAATGTCATTGACAGCATCAGAGCTGCATTTATAATGTTTAGCAGCCAAATACTATTACTGTTAAGTCATACTCTGTTCCAACCTTTGAAAACAGAGAGACAAAGATTAACAACAATGCCAAACAACAAATGATAATTCTTTTTAAACACTTTTCCAATCAATAAGTTATTTTTAACCTGTCTTGTTTTTAAGCATTAAAGTATTTTAAACAATTAAATGTATTTTAAGCAATCCAATGCATTATTTAAAGAACCATTTTAATTAAATATTTGAAATTACCCACTTGGAATAAAGAAATCAGATAATTGGCTGATCCTTGAGCTTGTAGCTCAGGCATTTTAAACCTTCTAACACGGTGAAACATGAATTGTTCACATTTTAGTTAAAATAAATCATTTCGAGAGTGTACAGTACAAACTATCATTTAGCCCATAACCCACTTTGGAAACTACTTTCCATTTGATTTAAGCTGTAGAGAAGGAACGTAAATATAACATTGCTGTGGTTATGATGAAATACATTTTTAATATCATTAAACTCTGAGAGTGTACAGTACAGGGCTAAATGATAGTTTGTGATTTATCTCCCTATAGGCTACTGCATCAATAGCACCCAATGGCAGACACTGTTTTGCTTTGTTGGCAACTTGGTCATAGCTATGTTAACCGTCTTCCTGCCATTGCCGAAGCCCTTCGGCAATTGAAGCATTAATTTGATATTAACGCTTGCTGCCATTGCCGAAGCCCTTCGGCAATTGCCCTTTATTAGTGCATATGATTGATCAAGCCATAATGCTACTCACGTTAGCCGGTTAGCTAGCACTGTTGTTAGCACTGCACTGGATCGTTCATATTAATTCACCGTCGCCATAAGAATCCATTCTATCCGTTTCTTTCAATCGCCTGTATCTCCTATTCCTTGTCCCAGATGGCATTTTTGGTCAAAACAGCGTTTCTTTGACGGCACGAGCCGACGTTGTGGAGTGCAAAAATGTACCGGCATTTTTCGATCATGTAAACAAAGGTTGTCTTGGCAACGTAAAGCTGGCAGGGATAAGCTCACTTCCGGTTGAGGCAAAATGTGGCTTTTCAAAATAAGAGCTCAAATTAAAAAAATGCTGGCATGAATTAGGTCCTAATTTCTCAATAAATGGCAGCAGTAAAAGGGTTAATATTGCCTGATTGCCTAATTTGTTTACTTAGATGAATGTAGATGTAATTTCTCACATGCTAATATCTCATTAGCAGTAGCCATCATCATCATCATCGTTGTTAGCTTTTCTATTCAGATGTAATTCAGTCAGGAAGTAGGTCTATTAGAACTGCATTTTCAGAACGTTACAACAACAACAACAGGAACTCTGTGTGGTCGACTTAGCATACCAAGTGATCAATTGCATTCGAGGCTAGCTACGCCCAGCACACTTGTGAAAGCTGAATGCTTTTGCATGCTTTTATTGTGTTATTGTGAAGGCAAAAGTTTCTGAATGTTCTCAGAGCCTGCATCTCCCGCATGCTGGGGATGGCTGATCTACAAGCTCACAACGTGTCCGGACGTGACGCGTTGTGAGCTTGTATATCAGCTATTTTCAGCACGGAACACATTGCACGGCGAAGAATAAAGATGTCTTTTGTTGGCCGTTCGTGGCGATAATAACCAACTAAGCTATTTTAAGCTATTTTTCGTGGCACATTATGTTTAATCAAGCAAGTGTTAGGAGTTGGGACAGTGTCTGTCAGCGTGCATGATCATCATGCAGTAGCTAGATGCGCGCTCCAGTGGCGAGAGCTGACTGGAGCAAGATTGCTTTATTTGCCATTCTTTAATTCCAACTGCAGCAGCAGAAAAAAACGAAATTGCGATGTGCTGAGTGCACGGGCCGCAGCAGCATGGGTCGCACAGCTCGCGCTGCCACAAACTTCTCTTTACATCAGAGAAAAAAAGAAAAAGAAGAAAGTGACCGGCGACTTCTTCAGAAGCAAGAGGAGCAGTAGCTAGATGCGCGCTCCAGTGGCGAGATCACTTCCCCTTTCGGCGACTCTTCGTCACTTTCCAGGTCGAGTTCTCAGACAGAATTCGACCCGGAAAGTGACGAAGAGTCGCCGAAAGGGGAAGTGATCTCGCCAAAGATGAAGAAGACTCGGCGTGGCGAGTATTCCGGTATTCCAATCAGGAAGCTGACAGGCAAATCGACCAATGACAAAGCTTCTATAGGAAAATCTTTTAATGCAGATTGCAGCCCCTAGATGTGTCACAGAGACTTTTTTGGGGGAGCGTTCAACCCATTGCTGGCTGTCTAAATACCAAAAAAAGGTCATTAAAATGTTGACATATTATTGCTTTAAGTTAGCCTTTTGAGGGGTGCTAGCCCCTCCGATGTCTAGCTTTGAGGTTTTGTGTAAAACAAACATTGTGTTAACACGAACATTGAATGCCATCGACAATGAATGGCCAGCTTTGAGTGTTTTTCTACCACCACCTATGGCTAGTTTTGAGTGTTTGTGTAAAACCAATTATCCTAGAGTAAACACAAACAACCCAAGACAAAAGTGAGAACGCAAATTGTGATTAGCCAGAATTAGATGATGTAGCCTATTATGTATGATGATAAGAGCGCCCCTCACGTCACACGGGTGTGATTTTGAAGGGGAATTCTAGATCTGCTTAAAAAAAGAAAATAAATTGGAATAAAACAATTGAAAAGCTGTTATTATGTTATTTCCCTCACCCTAGATGGGGGTCGTAACAGTTTATCGTCAGTTGAAGCACACAGCAGTGTCCACATTATATTAGCATTATATTAGTAATTAATTAATTCATTCATCAATAATTAGTATTAAACTCGGGTACAGAAACTAAACCAACACTGGCTTCTCAAACTAATCACCATGACAACACAGCATGCACAAATTGCACTCCTTAGCCTGCTCCTCCTTGGCAACCATACTGGGCAGTGCCAGTGACGTCACACCATGCCACACATATGTATAAGACTCACTGGCAATGCCTGCACTGCCATATGATTCACTAGTTAGACTTCAAGAAGTGTAGAAAATCATTGAAACCTGATAATCTCCTGGAGCTTTACAGGGGGACGAGCACAGGGAGGAGAAACACTACTTCTGTGTGAAAATGGGATATATTGAAACCCTCCGAGCAAGATATGGCATTGAATTCCTCCGTAAGCACACAAAGTTTGTCTTCAAAGGCAGATTCATCCTGATCTTGATGTTTCTCGCAGGCATTGTCAACATAAGTCTGGGCATCGGCTTGCTTACGGAGGACAACGACACTCTCCTGAACAAGCTGGATAGTATCCTGAAGGATGACAGTAAGTCAGATCTCAGATGGAAGGTCCCGCTGGTGGGCTCGCTGATGATATGTGTGGGATTGGTACTTATCATTAACGGTTTCCTGGGCTGTTATGCAGCTATGGAAGCAAGCAGGTTCTGGCTGAGCCTGTTCTTTGGCACGGTGTTGGTGCTGTTCATAGCACAGGTGGCTGGAGCAGCATTAGTCCTGGGTAGATCAGTGGCGTGTGACTATGCAAGGTCAAAATACAACATAACAAACGAGTATGGCAAAAATGACACGGTTGAAGACATATGGACAGTTATCATGGTAGATTACAATTGCTGTGGATTCTGCAACTACAAAGACTTCCAAAATTCTACATATTATGATCGTTTTATTAATGAATCTTTAGATCTTCAGAAGGAATGTGCTGATGGTAATGTTTGTGATTTGGATGAATATCCACCAGAATGTTGCCGAAGTTATGAAACATGTACTGAGGCAAAAGCTAAAGATTTGGACAAGGTTGGGAAAAGAACTGGCTGCTACATAGAGATAAAAAGAGTGATTGAGGATGACTTCGATTTTGCTGCAAGGTGGGCCCTGGGTGTCGCGGTTCTGGAGTTTTGTGCCATGACTATCTCCATGATCCTCATCTACACAACAGGTAATCATTTGGAAAACTAGCACACGGGTACCTAATTGACCCTGGAGGGCCAGAAGAGAATAAGCTTATTATGAAGACAATGATTGTTAAATGCAAAACACATTGTGAGTGCCACGTGTCAAAACCAGGCAACAAGAATGCTCCGCTGGATGCAAAGCCGATAAATAACTCAATATAGTTCTCCTTAATGGCCAAGAGTCTCCATCCAACTAGGTGGTGAGTGATGTTTCAGTTGAGTCGTGTGCACAGAGAACAGGATGACAGCAGGCACTATCACAAGACAAGTTCTGAAGTTTAATATACTCAGCTGCCAGAGTGCTCACCCGTACCAAACGCTGGCAGCACATCACCCCCACCCTCAAACGCCTCCACTGGCTTCCAGTTATTCCGCATCACCTACAAACTGCTCCTCCTCACCTACAAAGCTCTCCATGCCCTAGCCCCACGGTATCTGTCAGACCTCCTCAAGGACTACACCCCTGAGCGGAACCTGAGGTCTTCAGACATGCTCACTTCACACAGTGTAATTACTTGTCAAATAATTTCAGTCATCAATGTTTATATAGCCCATTGTGTATATTGCAAGCAGCTATATTTATTATTAGTATTAATACATAGAGAATATAGTTTCGGAAAGTGGATACATGACATACCAGAAGATATACGACGAGGACAAGAATGTATAGGAATAGAACATGCATCTCGTATCATTGTGCACATTGTGCTCTGATGAGTTAGTTGATGGGAATCGTATCACGGGTATCAATTATGCTTACGTATATGAGTGATTCACCACGTATGTACTGGGTCAAGCAGATAGGTCATAATTCCTGACAATTGTGGATTTGAATTAGCTGAAATGCAGTCTTCAAAACGGGTCTGCAGAATCCAATGGGTGGCGTTGCGCTTCCCTGTGTCCATTATTTTTTAGCACTGCTAACCGCTCCAAAGTTTGAACGTGTGTGTTGTCTATATCTTCCCTATTTATTTATGGTAGATAAACTTTATTTTGCATTTGACTAAAATGTTTTTATTTATGGTACAGGTCACACTTGCAATTTCCCAGAATTTCACCTTTCTACTTATTTATTATTTTGCCCCCTGTGACCTCATAGATAAACTTTATTTTGCCATAGACTTGAATGGGAAAAGGTTTTTATTTATGGTAGATAAACTTTATGCCCATATTTGGAGCAATGTACCACACTTTCAGAATTTCACCTTTCTAGTTATTTCTTTTAGCTACCCCTGTGACGTCAGGGTTTTTTGCAGTTTGGTAAAAAATGGCCACGCCCATTATTGTCTATGTAGCAACATCTGACATCACACTAGACACCAGCACTCATCTATATCATACTGACAGACAGGCAGGCAGGCAGACAGACAGACAGACACAGACCCATTATTATTTATATACAGGTGTCAAGGCAACTGTCCTGCTCTCATAATAGATTACACACTGCAGACTATAGTCCAAACTATCCAGAGTTGTATGACACACGAGCCCATAAAAAAGGCAGATATGCAGAGTTGTATAGCACACGTCGGCAAAAGGGCCTGGCGAGCCTGAACAGCGAATCTAGCATGTACTGCTCTGGCTCTGAATCAAGTAAACTCAGGACTGCATAATGTCCGTGCGATGCTTCCAGTTGGTGCTAGATACAGTACATCACTTGGGACTGTTCAGCTTAAAACATGCAATCGTCAGAACTTGCAATGAACCTAGTTTTACAGCATGGCCCTATAAGAGGCAGAGGCATCTAGAAGAGGGTCTGTGTGGGCTAATCACCACTGTATGTCCTGGGCATGCAGCCAGTAAGCCAAGGAAGTACCTACATGTTATGTACTGTTTTACAGCTTACCTGAAGGAGGTAAGAGCTACTTTTGGTGTTATAAGGGGTCTTATTTTTTGTATAATGCATCCTCTGCGTTTTTATTTTTACACAGCAATATCATGTTTTTTATTATTGATTATTGCTGCCTGTTAGGCAATAGATAGATCTAATCTTCAGTGCACAACATTGTGATTCTCATCATTTAATATTCACGTTTATTCTGTTCAATTGATTGATTTGTTTTTATTGACGGATTGTTTATTTCTAGGCTATATTTAGTCACAGACTCACATGTGATGACAATCTGTCATTGTTGGAGATAATTCTGTGCACCTGTCAGTTATGACTGAGTCATTCTTGTTTTCTGAGTGCTCTACTCGGATCTCAGTAAAAATTTTAAGGTTCGGCTCAGTCATTAAAAAATATCTCGGAACCACTCACAAGCCTTTACCGGTAGTTTCTCCACACGAACAACTTAACACAGACGATGAGATCAATGCTTGAGAATGTGGGAGAGTTTACACCTTTTTTTTAACGGGCTGTGTGCCTGCGTCTGTCGCCTCAGAGAGAGGACCGTCTGCCAATGATGCGTTCGTTCGTGCTGCCAGGGGCGCTGTTGCACAGTTACAACGGAGGACAGATCCAAGATGGATGACAGATTCCGAGACAGTGGATCAAGAAGTGGGGCAGCAATGTAAGCACCTTAGATTTTGCATTTGTACATGTTAACACGATGCACGCCAAAACGCCTCGTCAGATGACGGGTTAAGATTTAACCCCGGAGGTCGCCATACCCGTCAAATGACGTGTAGTAAGGGTTATATCAATACCAAGCAGCCGAAGCTCAACACCATAGACTGTAAAAAATATGGACAAAGCGTTCCCCGGGTCTAACATGAACGTAAAATGAAGCCTGTCAGTCATTGAATTGTAAGTCGCCATCTTTCTAGATCCGTTTGGGCCCAGCTGGCCCATTGGCTGGCCCAGACAACGAGGCGGGGCTTCCCCCCTTCTTCTTAGTTGGTTTTTATTTTGACTCGAGTGGGTGGGGAATCCCGATCATAGACTGTAACGGTAGCCACGCCCCTCAGAACATGCGTGACTTCATGGTCATTTTTTTTATAAATGGGACCATCATTTTCCAAAAAGAATATTATGACATTAGAAATGAGACTTTAAACTAGTGACTGGAAGCAAAAAGTATTCATGACCATGTTTATTAAGGTAATACAGTCTAGGTGAATTTGGGCCCAAATACATGGACTTCTATGGGGCTATGGGTTTTTTTGGGCCCAATGACAGCGCCACAACAGGCCATTATATGAACTTTCAGGAAATCCCGATTTCCTTGTGGCTTCACAAAATATCTGACTGCCCCCCTGCTCAACACTAACCTTTCGTGCTGCCCAGGCTGCTAGACAGCACCTACATTCTTCCCATCATGATGAACAATGCGTGTGCCTCCCTTAAGGATCCACTCACTGTCGTTTCTTTGTTTGTTCATCGAGTTCAGTCGATCAGTTTTTTTGTAACCTATAGCATAACCCCAAAAGTAAATTTCTGTCCCCTTTCTGATTGGAAAATAATATGTCCAGTCAGGTAGGAGTCACATCACAAATATTATATGTAGTATAAATGTCAAGACAGAATTCATCAAGAACAGAATATTCTAGTACATTGTATAAATGCATGTACTATAGACCTATTACTATAGATAGGCAACCACGCTCCCAATTCCCTAGCATGTCATCTTTCTAGTTATTGTGCGCCTGAGCACACAATTACAAGGGTGGAAAAGGCTTCCCAGAAGAAATAAAAAAAATAATTCAGATGGAATTAATTTCCCAGCGGATGTCTCACGTCAGACCAATAATGTGGATAGTTTTCCACAAATAGCCTATAAAATGAAACAATGTATTGAAAACCTCATGGGATGCAACTATGACATACCATGCGACCACTTGAACTTGAGATGTACGATGCTAGCAATTTTGACACATGGAGTATATTATAGTACATTGTGGGTTGTATATTGAGATGGCAGGTATGCGACATTAAAATGGACAAATCAAACATATGGGACACTTTATTAGAACACCAAATAAATCGCTACAGCCTCAGTAATCAACCAGTGAGATTAGGCTTCTCATAGGGAATGCATTGACAGCTGCAGTACACCGTTCTAACGAACCTGAAGTGGAGCCGCTGTGGGGGTGTGAAATTTGTAGTCCCTATGTGTCTCTATAAGATGACAGAGGGGGGGTTACACCATTTTCATTGGCTACTGGTCTGATATCATGCATGTCAATACATCATCGAGTAGCTCTCTACTATCGTACATCTTTATTCCCGGGCCCGCTGTCCTGCTGGGCTGCGATGTAACGTGGATCAATTACCACTCCTTAGTCCCATTTTATAGTCCGCCCCATGTGACGTGTGGGTCACATGTGACATGTGGGTCAACCAATAGGAAGACAGGGAGGGGGTTACATCACATCCGCACAATGCAGGAGTTGGCTACTGGGCTGTGACGTCATGTGGGACTAGTAGAAAGTAGCGAGAAAGTAGCGAGTTCACAGCTAGAAGGTCCTGGGTTCGATTCCCGCTCGGGGCGCTGTGGGTGCTGGCGGCGTGTTTCCTCCTCCGCGTCATCAGTGCCCATACCCGAGGCGGTGTTGGTGAAAGGGCCTTTCTGTGTGGAGTTCGCATGTTCTCCCCGTGTCCCCTAGGGTAGGTACCCTCACAAAAACATGCAGTAATCCTGGTCTCTAAACTGCCTCCCCCTGGCCAGCCGGGGCGCCTGATGGAGGGGAATGGAACTGGTTGGAATAACGTGTTCCTTCCACGCGCTACGTCCAACCAGGGAAACTCCCCCCTGTCAGGTGTAAAGGAGCAACTTGGACACTCAGGCATGAAGGAAGCATGAGTTCAAGTCCGTTGCTCTCCCCAGGTTGGCGGAGGATGTGTAGAGCCCAGGATCACATTAGATAATTGACACAGGGGTGAAAAATGGGTTACAAAATCGTGGGATAAAAATTATTAAAAAAAAAAAAAAAAAAAGTAGCGAGTTCATCGTAATTATTCCTGGGGCCGTTTGCCCTCTGGGCTGTGATGTCATGTCAACCAATAGCAAGAAATAATTGCCCCCCTGAATGGACAATATACAGTGACATCACAATATGTGTATATGTCCTGCCCTGTTCTGATTGGACGTTATTCCTATTAGTCCTGCAACAAACAGTCAAAAAGTGCTTTAGTTTTCGAGATACCCCTACCGGAGTTAGGACCAAACACAACATAGTTTTTCCTCATCTCTAAGGCCTCCCATACATGAAATGGATTATTGTATAAAAATATTTTACTGCAAAAGTGGTGAAATTGTTATTTAAAGTTATACACCTCAAACTAAAAATAAAGCCTGTCCGTCTGGTGGTTGAGGCACTTAAAGGCATGTAGATTCACAATGGAAGCTCTGAGAGGTTCAAAACTTGGCATACTTGAAGCCAGAACATACCTCTACATTCTAGAAAAGACTGAATGTCAATATCTGAATGTCAATATGAGATATAGTCATTTGAACACATACTTACAGTAGGCGGAATTGTACATCTATATAGATGTCTTCTCTACTTTGTAGTGACTCTGGAATGGATTGTCATAGCAACACATATGATGGCTTGTAGGAAAGGTGAGGTTCTACTGAATCCAGCAATACCAATTGTGTAAATGTAGCTTGCATAATCGTGGAGTTATGGCACAAAACATATATGGTGTCCCAAACGGGGGGAAATAAAACTAATGAAATCTACAGTATCACATTAGTTTTATTTTTACTTCACTTATCAAGGGTGGGAAAACATAAACAAATCACTTGAGTAGAAGTCCCTAAAATGTATGAAATGTCTCAAACTTGAGAAATGAGAAATTGTGAACAAATAGATGCCGCTTCAATAGAGAAATATGCAAGCCTAGATTGGAACTACTAACTATTATTATGTTGCAGCACATGACCTGGATGTTCCCTCATCAAGCTCAAATCTCAATATTATCCTCATAAATATAAATAATCAAGTTATTCATTTCTGTTATTTGAGTTATTTGGTTACAGTCAATTTATACTACAGTATTTGGCTCCACCTATGTGCATCTTATGTGATCTTATAATGTGAAGTGTATCGGAAATCGGTCATGACATTTTTAAATGATCAGATCAGGAGCACAAAAATGTGATTGGGACATCCCTAGTATCAATATGATAGCCATATCATGATATTAGACTGTATATTGTCCGTGATTTGGGATATTGTACTATTGTGATATTGGAGGAGTTGCATAAAAATATAATTTTCAGATGGGGAAAAATCGGTATCGGCAGATACTCAAAATTAAAATGATCTTACTAAATGGTGCTCAACAGAGAGATGATGATGTTCATAACACCGTGGCTCTATATACAGACAATATGCTGCAGTAATGAGCAAGTTGCAAATGTTGAGTGAGAGCATGCCTGCACCAGTCTCATCAAGAAGACTGAATAGGGTTGATACAACATTGTTTAACATACAAAGATATTTTTCATTTGTGTGAAGGCCAGTACAAGACCAGAACATCTGACAGCCATTATGGCTGGTACTGGTATGTGTACCAGAGACTTATGGTCCTTCATGCAGCATCAGAAAGGTTGATGAAGTTGTACATCATCTGCTCCTCTCGTACCCAGATCTCTTTGTGTATGATGACAAATATACAATAATACTGGTAATATGCCGAGGCGGCAGTGCCTCAGGGATAGAGTGGCCAATAGAGCGGCTGGATGGAGAACCGTGAGGTTCGCAAGACAAATTTCAGTGTGAACTAACAATATACCGTTAGTACTATATCATACCATATTCTCAGTTCGATCCAGGGCTCCCCCAGAGTTAGACTCTGAACCCCTAATTGATCCCCATGTGCAGGTCGGTGCCTTGTATGGTTTCCTCTGCCATCGGTGTGTGACTGAATGTGTGAATGTAATGCACAATCTATGTAAAGTGCTTTGGATAAAAGCTCTATATACTGTAAATGCACCAATTTCCATTTACGGTATATAAACTCCTTGACTGTTATGATGACATACTGAAGACACTGACTCTGAGGAAGAAGATGATATTGTCTAAATACAAACCCTGGAAACATACAGCATTATAATTTGTAGAACATGGAAAGTCTGATGTTGCATGCTCTAAAAGTGTGCCCATGGGAAATGGGCACAATGAGAGAAGATGCAAATATCCAAGAAAATCCAGAACTACTACATAGACCTGCAGATATATCGATGAAGAAAACCATGGACCAGTGTCTTCAGTATGTCATAACTCTTATTTATTGAAAGTGATGACTTGTCATCACTTTCATTTATTTAAAGAAAGATGTTAACTATTTCAGTGACATTAATAAAAGCTTTGACATAGATACTGGTCTGCTGTTCTAATTCTTTGTTTTATAGCTGCTATATTTCGTTTAGATATTTAGTGTTTTAGGTAGCATTTATGATATTTGTCATCATATGCAAAGAGATCTGGGTACGAGAGCAGCCGATGTACAACTTCATCAATCTTTCTGATGCTGCATGTGAAGGCCCTGTCTCTGGTACTCTGACCAGTGACCATGTGAAGGCCCTGTCTCTGGTACTCTGACCAGTGACCATGTGAAGGCCCTGTCTCTGGTACTCTGACCAGTGACCATGTGAAGGCCCTGTCTCTGGTACTCTGACCAGTGACCATGTGAAGGCCCTGTCTCTGGTACTCTGACCAGTGACCATGTGAAGGCCCTGTCTCTGGTACTCTGACCAGTAGTCCTGGTTTTGTCTATGAACTGATTGCAACAAGACCGCGAGGACTTTTTTGTGCTATCCCTTTTGGACTAATTGTATGACTGTACTCTGTTGCTGTTTTTACATTTATGTCTAATAAACTATTAAATCCATCAATCAATCAATCAATTGTGCTGGCCTTCCCACAAATTAAACAATATATTTGTATGTTAAACAGTGTTGTATCCTATTCAACAATGTTGTACCCTGTTCAGTCTTCTTGACGAGACGGCATGCTCTCACTCTGGTCTTACTGGAGTAGTTTTCTCAACATGATACAGTATATGATGAGGAGAGGAGAGTATATTGAATTTGGGTTTGCCAGGGTTTTATGAACATCATCTCTCTGTTGAACAACAGTTAGTGTTGAAGGTCTTCTGCCGTGGGCTTTATACATTATGGGTCTTGTTTCGTGCCTTTTTCCAACTGTTTAGCAAAGATGATACAAAGATTTGGATCCAATATTCCATTTTGGTAAAAGTTTAAAGATACATATTGTTGTGGCTGATAATAATTTACCAATAAATTACTCATGCCGGCAGGCTAAACCTGGGAGCTAAAACAAACTGTAATGACGCGCAATAAAACAATGATAAAATGATTCATATCCAATCAAGCTCAAAGTTTAAAACATTTATATAGCTCAGTGCACAAAATATTACAATACAATAAATAAATATATATATATGCAATAAATATGTGCAAAGAATCTAATAAATAACAATCAAACAGTGAGCAAACAAAACGTGAATGAATCAAACTAACAAAGTATATGTGCGGTCAACAAAGTGTATCCTCCCAGCTCACCCTGCCTCCAAGTTCAAACAGCCTTAGGGGCGAGCTGGTTCAGACACCCATATTTGTTGACTACCAAGGGCCACCCACAGAGACGCTCCCACCAATAACGGAACGTCAATGCGGTGCCCACACCCATCACCAACCAAGTGACAATTACTGTATATAAGCATTCTTTGGCTCCTACACATATAGATAGAATTTGTACAGTATCTATG
The DNA here is from genome assembly GCF_964188405.1 of Protomyctophum parallelum. Classification (NCBI taxonomy): domain Eukaryota; kingdom Metazoa; phylum Chordata; class Actinopteri; order Myctophiformes; family Myctophidae; genus Protomyctophum; species Protomyctophum parallelum. The sequence continues at coordinate 27,934,844 of NC_139711.1, forward strand.
TTGTGCATTGTGCACACTATTTTTTGGCTATAGTATGTGCAGTAACCATATTACAAGTGATACTAATTAAGTCTATTTTCCATTCTGGTGAAACAGTGTCAGGGCAGGGTTCTGCTATTGTCAGTGTAGACTACGGGACAGGCAGTAGGCTCTGTTACACTAAAGATAACTAAATGCTAGGTCACTCTCCACTCCAGTCAGCTAAATAGCTACTTGATTTGACAAGGTTCATCTCATCTTTTCACATTCCAAAATATGTGAAATGATTTTACCTGTCATTTTATGAAGAAAGCCACATACTGTAGGCAATAAGATGCAGGTGGAGCCAAATACTGTAGTGTAGTATAACTTGACTGTAACCAAATAACTCAAATAACAGAAATGAATAACTTGATTATTTATATTTATGAGGATAATATTGAGATTTGAGCTTGATGAGGGAACATCCAGGTCATGTGCTGCAACATAATAATAGTTAGTAGTTCCAATCTAGGCTTGCATATTTCTCTATTGAAGCGGCATCTATTTGTTCACAATTTCTCATTTCTCAAGTTTGAGACATTTCATACATTTTAGGGACTTCTACTCAAGTGATTTGTTTATGTTTTCCCACCCTTGATAAGTGAAGTAAAAATAAAACTAATGTGATACTGTAGATTTCATTAGTTTTATTTCCCCCCGTTTGGGACACCATATATGTTTTGTGCCATAACTCCACGATTATGCAAGCTACATTTACACAATTGGTATTGCTGGATTCAGTAGAACCTCACCTTTCCTACAAGCCATCATATGTGTTGCTATGACAATCCATTCCAGAGTCACTACAAAGTAGAGAAGACATCTACATAGATGTACAATTCCGCCTACTGTAAGTATGTGTTCAAATGACTATATCTCATATTGACATTCAGATATTGACATTCAGTCTTTTCTAGAATGTAGAGGTATGTTCTGGCTTCAAGTATGCCAAGTTTTGAACCTCTCAGAGCTTCCATTGTGAATCTACATGCCTTTAAGTGCCTCAACCACCAGACGGACAGGCTTTATTTTTAGTTTGAGGTGTATAACTTTAAATAACAATTTCACCACTTTTGCAGTAAAATATTTTTATACAAGAATCCATTTCATGTATGGGAGGCCTTAGAGATGAGGAAAAACTATGTTGTGTTTGGTCCTAACTCCGGTAGGGGTATGCCGACTTCTGGGGGCCATTGTCGCAGTACTATATAGAGGCAACCACTGAACCACGCATGCTATGTCTCAGTTTACTATGGAAATCGACTGTCCGTCAGACCTTGTGACACGATCTATATATAGCCAGTACAGAATGCATTCCATGTTGATCTGACCCCATAAAACCCTTAGATCTACATATATGGAGCTTACCTGTTCTGACGTTCCATTATGTTGATCTGACAATGAGTAGCCTACATTTTATATCAATATACAATACTATATACACACTTATTTTCCGACAACACATCAAAACAACGTAACTAGCATTCCTATCCCTTACTGGCTGTACATGGCCGTTTTCCTCAGGTCCCAGGCTTTCGCAAGATAGTTTACCAATTTAAATGTATTTTTCAAATAAGTGGTTAATACGTTGTGCATCATTCATATCCATGATATTAACATACATTAAACGACCTCACTTCTTGCCCTCAGGGCGTCTTACTGGTTATTATAGTGTCAATCGGCACGCAGTACCGTTGCACAACAATCTAGTCTCTCGCTAGGAAGCGCCTGTCCAGCCTACACACAGGACATTGAATGACATGAAACATCATCTTTGGGGATCTGTTGGGAATTGAATATTCTACATTAAAGGTATATTCAGTGATTTCACTTAATTCAAATATCACTTTTTTTTGTTTTGTTGTGATAATCCTCCCTACTATAGTGTGTGATGGCCATATAAGGAGTTCCTCCCTGTCCCCAGTTAACCCCTGGGGGTCAAAAAACCTTAGGTTTCGTTTTTGACTCTCTATTCTGATTGGACGAAAGGCTGGGTCCCACAGCCAAAAACGAAACCTAAGGTTTTTTGAGTGAAATCACTGAATATACATTTAAACCAGCACCTTGCACATCAGTCTCAATGTGTGTACGATAGGGAAAGAGCTCTCCAACAGCATATTAGACCTGACTCGTTACTAAATTACTACATGGACGGTCATCATAGGACACCAGGTCATTCAGTTCACTGTTGGAATTTCAGCACCTCTTTTCCTGCATGTCACCTATGCTATAACAGAGGTTTCATCACTAATACCAATCACTGTACCACTTATAGAATAAGTGGTTGCCGGACTATCGGTGGTCCAAAGTTATTGCATGTGGTCCATGACCATGCATTCAGTAATGTAGGATCGTCGTGTATTTTACACACAAGCGTTCTACCTTAAACTAAACGGTTCTTAAAAACAGCAGGCAGCAGATATAGAGACGCAGGAGAGGTGAAGGTGAAGTTCTGAGTGGTGACAATTTATTTCAAAGTAGGCTACAGCAGCATAGCCTCCCCAAAGCCAGCAGGAATCAGGACTGACACTCCATACATTTTAGTCAGAATATATGTTACATTACATAGAGATCTAAAGAAACCTCTATTATAGCATAGGTGACAGATGCAGGAAAAGAGAGATGCTGAAATTCCAACAGTGAACTCAATGACCTGGTGACCTATGATGACGTCCATGTTGTAATTGGGAGCGCATTCGGAAATAGCGCACTGTGCAATGCAAACTAATAGGAGTGCGCTCCCAGTGAGCATTTTCAAACGCACCCTTAGTAACAAGTCACGTCAAGAAATTCAACAGGAGGGAGTTAGAATCTCAAGAGGGGGAAGTGCACCGGATTGTCTGGTTGAGTCATTATTAGGAAAGTATTGATAGTCAATGGACCATTGGTTGAGAAATAGTGGGATGCATACACATGGGATGCATAGAAAGTGTTACAAAAGCACTAATCTTAGCCCATATCCCTACCCGACAACAGTGGTCCCCAGGTTGATTCTAAGTCAAGGTGGTGGTCCCTCGTTCAGTTGAAAATCCCTGACTTATACCATAGCAAACAACTTGTAGTTTGCTATAGCATGAATGGTGGTCTCAACAGCCAAACAAAAGTAGCCTGGCTAATAAGCCAGACCGAATAAGCCGTTGGCAAAATAAAATTGAGTCTGGCTAAAACAAAAGACCTTACAGATCTTATTTTAGACGTTTATTAGAAAAGACAGCAACAGTAATTGAGACAACTCAATTTCACTCCTCATATTTATCCTATCCCCCAAATACATCACAACCCCCCTCCCCTCCCCCCTATTCAATTTCACAACACTGCCACGTGCCTGCTTTCTCTCCCACCATGCACAGAGCTCAATGGCAGGCATCGAGGCAGCACTCGTATAGAAAGCATAATGGCAACAGAACATCCAGCTTGGGATGCTCATTAGAAGATGGTCCCATTTCTGTCTATAGTCACTGTGTCTCAGAGAAGGGCTGGGGTTACTTAGGAAAGATGCCTACCTGTGACATCGGTAGATAGGTTTGGTAATTTAATTTGCCTTCTCTTTTCCTGTATTGCAAGAACAATGTCTTCTAGTTCAGCATTCTAACCTTCCAGGAAGGGAAAGGCTGTAGTTTGTATTAGCTTGGAATCCTCATCGATGAGGTCATTGTATTAAGTGTTCATAACTCACCGATGAGACAGTGGAGACCGAGATGCTGATCTTATGAGCATTAGTGAGGACCATTAAATGGATTTAAGTCCCAACCTGTGGCTGAAAAGTGGCACACGAGTAGAAGTTGTGCAGTAAAGCAGGCCCAAGTGGTGGATGTTTTTTCGGAGACACGCCACAAACAAAGTAGAACAGATGAAAGACAACACAGATGTCTTCTTCCAGGTATTGCATTGTCACGGTCAGTCGACCAGAACTAAACACAACGGAGCAGTGGTCAGGACAAAGCCACGTCCTGAAAGGAAAATGTACTGCACTAGAAAGCAAATTAAACTAAATCGCTCTTGGACAATTAAATTACAAACACATCACAGGGGTTGAGGACACACATTGACATTCGTATTCATATTCGTTCTCCACTATCGTTTTGACTGCCAAAAGACAGTATATATATATATTTATATAACATGGTGAGAATGACTAAGAACAGTTTGTGGCTCAGGAGCGCCCCCCAATCTGAGCCCAACCGCCAGCCCGCCAGTTCCTGTGTTGTCACGGCAACATCCCTGTGACAACACCCAAGTCCAAAAAAGGTCAGAAGTCAGGTTCTACTGCTGGCCCTCCTTCTTCTCTCCCTCAGAGGACGAACTGCTGCCAGCACTGCTGCTGCCTCCACCTTCTCGTTCCGCCGCCATCTAGAGGAATGGAAAGGGCAAGGTTAGTCAAACACTGACACATTCAGATACATATCGCCATGACCAACATTGCCGTTTGTCCCATTTACCAATCCTATAACAACTAGTGAGCTGCCATTCATGGTGAACAACATGAAAATGGTGTTTCAACATGAAACACCGGTCTGACGTTTCTGAACCAATCAGAGCGTCGCAGCCCCATGTGACGTGTGGGTCACATGTGACATGTGGGTCAACCAATAGGAAGACAGGGAGGGGGTTACATCACATCCACACAATGCAGGAGTTGGCTACTGGGCTGTGACGTCATGTGGGACTAGTAGAAAGTAGCGAGAAAGTAGCGAGTTCACAGCTAGAAGGTCCTGGGTTCGATTCCCGCTCGGGGCGCTGTGGGTGCTGGCGGCGTGTTTCCTCCTCCGCGTCATCAGTGCCCATACCCGAGGCGGTGTTGGTGAAAGGGCCTTTCTGTGTGGAGTTTGCATGTTCTCCCCGTGTCCCCTAGGGTAGGTACCCTCACAAAAACATGCAGTAATCCTGGTCTCTAAACTGCCTCCCCCTGGCCAGCCGGGGCGCCTGATGGAGGGGAATGGAACTGGTTGGAATAACGTGTTCCTTCCACGCGCTACGTCCAACCAGGGAAACTCCCCCCTGTCAGGTGTAAAGGAGCAACTTGGACACTCAGGCATGAAGGAAGCATGAGTTCAAGTCCGTTGCTCTCCCCAGGTTGGCGGAGGATGTGTAGAGCCCAGGATCACATTAGATAATTGACACAGGGGTGAAAAATGGGTTACAAAATCGTGGGATAAAAATTATAAAAAAAAAAAAAAAAGAAAGTAGCGAGTTCATCGTAATTATTCCTGGGGCCGTTTGCCCTCTGGGCTGTGATGTCATGTCAACCAATAGCAAGAAATAATTGCCCCCCTGAATGGACAATATACAGTGACATCACAATATGTGTATATGTCCTGCCCTGTTCTGATTGGACGTTATTCCTATAGAGGCAACCACTGAACCACGCATGCTATGTCTCAGTTTACTATGGAAATCGACTGTCCGTCAGACCTTGTGACACGATCTATATATAGCCAGTACAGAATGCATTCCATGTTGATCTGACCCCATAAAACCCTTAGATCTACATATATGGAGCTTACCTGTTCTGACGTTCCATTATGTTGATCTGACAATGAGTAGCCTACATTTTATATCAATATACAATACTATATACACACTTATTTTCCGACAACACATCAAAACAACGTAACTAGCATTCCTATCCCTTACTGGCTGTACATGGCCGTTTTCCTCAGGTCCCAGGCTTTCGCAAGATAGTTTACCAATTTAAATGTATTTTTCAAATAAGTGGTTAATAAGTTGTGCATCATTCATATCCATGATATTAACATACATTAAACGACCTCACTTCTTGCCCTCAGGGCGTCTTACTGGTTATTATAGTGTCAATCGGCACGCAGTACCGTTGCACAACAATCTAGTCTCTCGCTAGGAAGCGCCTGTCCAGCCTACACACAGGACATTGAATGACATGAAACATCATCTTTGGGGATCTGTTGGGAATTGAATATTCTACATTAAAGGTATATTCAGTGATTTCACTTAATTCAAATATCACTTTTTTTTGTTTTGTTGTGATAATCCTCCCTACTATAGTGTGTGCTGGCCATATAAGGAGTTCCTCCCTGTCCCCAGTTAACCCCTGGGGGTCAAAAAACCTTAGGTTTCGTTTTTGACTCTCTATTCTGATTGGACGAAAGGCTGGGTCCCACAGCCAAAAACGAAACCTAAGGTTTTTTGAGTGAAATCACTGAATATACATTTAAACCAGCACCTTGCACATCAGTCTCAATGTGTGTACGATAGGGAAAGAGCTCTCCAACAGCATATTAGACCTGACTCGTTACTAAATTACTACATGGACGGTCATCATAGGACACCAGGTCATTCAGTTCACTGTTGGAATTTCAGCACCTCTTTTCCTGCATGTCACCTATGCTATAACAGGTTTCATCACTAATAACAATCACTGTACCACTTATAGAATAAGTGGTTGCCGGACTATCGGTGGTCCAAAGTTATTGCATGTGGTCCATGACCATGCATTCAGTAATGTAGGATCGTCGTGTATTTTACACACAAGCGTTCTACCTTAAACTAAACGGTTCTTAAAAACAGCAGGCAGCAGATATAGAGACGCAGGAGAGGTGAAGGTGAAGTTCTGAGTGGTGACAATTTATTTCAAAGTAGGCTACAGCAGCATAGCCTCCCCAAAGCCAGCAGGAATCAGGACTGACACTCCATACATTTTAGTCAGAATATATGTTACATTACATAGAGATCTAAAGAAACCTCTATTATAGCATAGGTGACAGATGCAGGAAAAGAGAGATGCTGAAATTCCAACAGTGAACTCAATGACCTGGTGACCTATGATGACGTCCATGTTGTAATTAGGAGCGCATTCGGAAATAGCGCACTGTGCAATGCAAACTAATAGGAGTGCGCTCCCAGTGAGCATTTTCAAACGCACCCTTAGTAACAAGTCACGTCAAGAAATTCAACAGGAGGGAGTTAGAATCTCAAGAGGGGGAAGTGCACCGGATTGTCTGGTTGAGTCATTATTAGGAAAGTATTGATAGTCAATGGACCATTGGTTGAGAAATAGTGGGATGCATACACATGGGATGCATAGAAAGTGTTACAAAAGCACTAATCTTAGCCCATATCCCTACCCGACAACAGTGGTCCCCAGGTTGATTCTAAGTCAAGGTGGTGGTCCCTCGTTCAGTTGAAAATCCCTGACTTATACCATAGCAAACAACTTGTAGTTTGCTATAGCATGAATGGTGGTCTCAACAGCCAAACAAAAGTAGCCTGGCTAATAAGCCAGACCGAATAAGCCGTTGGCAAAATAAAATTGAGTCTGGCTAAAACAAAAGACCTTACAGATCTTATTTTAGACGTTTATTAGAAAAGACAGCAACAGTAATTGAGACAACTCAATTTCACTCCTCATATTTATCCTATCCGCCAAATACATCACAACCCCCCTCCCCTCCCCCCTATTCAATTTCACAACACTGCCACGTGCCTGCTTTCTCTCCCACCATGCACAGAGCTCAATGGCAGGCATCGAGGCAGCACTCGTATAGAAAGCATAATGGCAACAGAACATCCAGCTTGGGATGCTCATTAGAAGATGGTCCCATTTCTGTCTATAGTCACTGTGTCTCAGAGAAGGGCTGGGGTTACTTAGGAAAGATGCCTACCTGTGACATCGGTAGATAGGTTTGGTAATTTAATTTGCCTTCTCTTTTCCTGTATTGCAAGAACAATGTCTTCTAGTTCAGCATTCTAACCTTCCAGGAAGGGAAAGGCTGTAGTTTGTATTAGCTTGGAATCCTCATCGATGAGGTCATTGTATTAAGTGTTCATAACTCACCGATGAGACAGTGGAGACCGAGATGCTGATCTTATGAGCATTAGTGAGGACCATTAAATGGATTTAAGTCCCAACCTGTGGCTGAAAAGTGGCACACGAGTAGAAGTTGTGCAGTAAAGCAGGCCCAAGTGGTGGATGTTTTTTCGGAGACACGCCACAAACAAAGTAGAACAGATGAAAGACAACACAGATGTCTTCTTCCAGGTATTGCATTGTCACGGTCAGTCGACCAGAACTAAACACAACGGAGCAGTGGTCAGGACAAAGCCACGTCCTGAAAGGAAAATGTACTGCACTAGAAAGCAAATTAAACTAAATCGCTCTTGGACAATTAAATTACAAACACATCACAGGGGTTGAGGACACACATTGACATTCGTATTCATATTCGTTCTCCACTATCGTTTTGACTGCCAAAAGACAGTATATATATATATTTATATAACATGGTGAGAATGACTAAGAACAGTTTGTGGCTCAGGAGCGCCCCCCAATCTGAGCCCAACCGCCAGCCCGCCAGTTCCTGTGTTGTCACGGCAACATCCCTGTGACAACACCCAAGTCCAAAAAAGGTCAGAAGTCAGGTTCTACTGCTGGCCCTCCTTCTTCTCTCCCTCAGAGGACGAACTGCTGCCAGCACTGCTGCTGCCTCCACCTTCTCGTTCCGCCGCCATCTAGAGGAATGGAGAGGGCAAGGTTAGTCAAACACTGACACATTCAGATACATATCGCCATGACCAACATTGCCGTTTGTCCCATTTACCAATCCTATAACAACTAGTGAGCTGCCATTCATGGTGAACAACATGAAAATGGTGTTTCAACATGAAACACCGGTCTGACGTTTCTGAACCAATCAGAGCGTCGCATCCCTTCAGGCGATGGGACGGTAGCTAGGGACGATAGCTATGCTATGCGCAACAGCGTGGTGTTGTTTGTTTATAAATCATATGGTCGGCCAGCACACCCAGTTTACCGTTATGTGGCTTATTTCTACCATATGTTTTCAGATACATATTCTAGCGTGATGATTAAGTTGAAAGCGAGTAATACACTGTCTGGATGTTATCTCGAATGGAAATAAAAACAGTATTCTGTATAATCAGTAGCACCTGTGATTGACGGATGCGCAAATATGGGGAATTAAACGGTTGAGCTTCATTGTTATTGGCTTTTATCTATGTGTATCTCTACACGTCATCACGCAGCACGTTTTCGTTTTAATACATAAATAATGCAATCGATTTTATGGACCTTTGATATAAAAACACACAGAAATGAGAATTTTCACATTTTTTTGGCATCCATTGTTAGGTATGCCCATATAATGACCACGGATATGGTCTAAAAGTGTGAAAAACTTCTTTTTCATTTCACTACACCTTTAAGGGACACATTGCTGTCCTGTCGTACGCTCAGAATGCATGTTGCGACACGTTCCGAGCATGTAGATTTGCCAGATTTGAAACGGTAGATCTTAAAAGGACCACCTCACCAGTATTCCCAAAATTCCCATATCTTTGATTGGCTGAGCAGCGGATTTGACCTGAAAACACAACTTCATGTGTTGCGTTTCCGGTTCAAATCTGCTGCAGAGCCATTCAAATGAAGATACATTACTAACCCGGAACAGGTGTATGTTTATGCCAAAAGGGAGACCTGCTACAACTATGTAGCCCAGAGCTGTATTCGCTCATGAGGGCTGTGGACATGCCTACCAATGACATGACGGTAGGCAGATTTGGTGAGCAAACAATATTTCAAAGTAGGTTTTTTTGCCTCCATTTCAGCATGTTCACTTTTCAGGAAGAGAAAGTATGTAGTTTCCATTAGCTTAGAAGCCCCATCAATAAATGTCATTACAACTATAACTCCTCAAAAAAGGTTTGGAAAGTTATTTTGGGATGATTATTTCTCCCCTGCTATAACACCAATTGTTATTGTGTTGCATATCATTACAAATCCTGATTAGTCACCTGTACAACACGGTACAATTAGTAAGGTGTATGCATTCGTGTTATGAGCAACACGGCTATCCGTGTGGGTAGCGCACCACCACAAATTACCACCATCACTCTAGCGTTAGCCTCGGTCCCAGGCTTACTTATCTGCGAAAAGAAAAGCCTGGTCACAACCTAAGGCAGAGAAGCTATCGGCGGTTGTATCCTCCGGAACAGCCGTCAAATGTATTTCCCCCGGATACGATATTTTCCCGACCAATCACAACACTTGTTTCATTCGCAGAGAATGTAAACTGATTTGTAAAGCATCAACGATTTCACTTCCGCTAAAATCCCGCAACTTCTGCTGATCTTTTCAGCTTAGGTCTTGCCCAGGGTGCTCTAGCGTTACCAAACCTTTTTGAGGACTTTATTTGGGACCTACTGGTATAAATCGAGTGTTTTACCTTTTTGTATGCCATCTCAAACAGTTTGAGTGAGGCCTGCTGGAGGGTGGTTGCAGCCTGCTTAATGTTCTCTCCTGTTTCGGAGTCCTTGTTGCTCAGAAGATCCCGGACCTTGGTGATCTCCTCCTTCAGTTTGGTGCACTGGTAGAAAGATAAAGACACTTAGTCTTGAACAAGTCAACCCCAAACCAAACCACTATTCAACTGTGAATCACTAAATAAGATTGTGCAAAACAGCAGCAATAAATCAGAGAAGATAAATATTGTAACCGTCCGTATGAAACCTTTATGTCCCAATGGATCAATAGTTATTTATCACAAGCTTGTGATAATATTAGATAATACTAATTTAAGAAAATATAATCTAAATGGCGATACTCGCTCATATGTTGTGAGCTTGGGAACTTTTTTCACCCTGCTACTTTTTAGAGTATGACAATTTACAAAACAAAATCATAAAAAGTTATTGTAAATCATACAAAAATAGCTGATCTACATGCTTACAACGCAGATGTGTTGTAAGCTTATATATCAGCCATTTCTGACATTGTTGGAAAATCTCAAATAATTGTGATTATGTGATAACTGACAGGCCTAGCAATGGTTACAGATTTTTTCAGAGCGTACCTCATCTGCTGGAAGCTGGTCTTTGAACTCCTCCATCTTGGACTCTGTGTCATGAACGATGCCCTCTGCCATGTTGACTGCCTCTACTCGGTCCTGCGGGTGGAAATACGGGCACCAAAAATTCAGTTGCGCTTATTTTAAGACATTCAAAGATCTTAGTGCCCCTTTCTTTTGGCAAAGCGGCAACTTGGTTAGTGTGATGGAGCACAAATTAAAAGGTTCACGTTTTACACAAAATCCCAAGATTCAGTTTCTCTCTCTCACCTTCCTCCTCCTGTCCTCCTCGGCGTACCTCTCAGCGTTTTTGATCATGTTCTCAATGTCATCTTTGCTGAGACCTCCAGAAGACTGAATGACAACTGGGTGGGAAGAAAAGGAACAAAGGCAATCAGAGAAGCAGGGAGACGTTTAACATGCCCGCACGGCACTATCAAGCCATACCTCCGGTCTTAATCATTCAGTGCCACTGGCTACGTTTACATGAGCAGTTAAATCCCCTTTTCATTCCGAATAGAAGTTCAATCCTATTAAACGTTGTTATGTAAACACCTACAAAAACTTACATCCGAATGAAAACGCTCGATGCGATCTAAAAACCATTCCGATGTCACTGGCCGGATTACTCCGATGTTCATTGCGATTGAAAGAAAATTGGACTCATGTATACGCTGCTTCGGATGTAAGTTCATTCTGGTCTTTCTGAGCATGCTCATTTCCATTGCGCTCCAACTCCAAGGCGCTCATATCCAAGGCGCACCGAGGAGTTTGCACATAGAGTGCGTTATTTCTTGCATTTTGCAGCTCCGAAATCCCCCCCAAAAAACGTGGAGCAGGCTGCAGCATGCAGTGATGATTGATGATCCCCCTGGTCTGTGAGTGTTCAAAGATCCAACCGTCCCGAGTTGATCATGATCACTGATCATTTTCAAATTATATAGTGCATCGGGGACTCACAGAAAGACAGTGGAGAGAGGACGCAATGCCGTCAGCCCGCGCACGCACACACACGCAGTCCCAAGAATACGCTATTATGTGGGGCACATTGTCAGCCTGTAGATCAGCTCTTACTTACACAATGTATGCCTATACGTGCATTGTGCAAAGACGAAGCACAAATGAATCCAATAGCCTTGTGAGGCGCGCAGCGAAAAGTTGATAAATGCGATGAAACATTACATCGGATGTATTTTATTCGGAAGTATTTATTCGGAATGATCACCCTTCATGTACACGTAGCCAATGACTTGTTTTGACGTGTTATTTTTTGCTCACGGGCCCTCAGTGGCAATCAGGGGTTTTGACGCGTTAATTTTTCTATTTTTCAAATGTTAGCGAACAGCGTGGTGTAAAAAAAATAAATAAAGAATGATGCCCACAGGAAACTGGATGATCGAATATCCGGATCTCCGTCTACTTCCCGTAATTCTATTTCCAATGGAAACGCCTGACACAAAGGAGTTCATAATATGACTGCATTAATAAGTAGTCATTAGCAGTAAATATAGAAATTAGGATGCACCATAGAATCAAATCAAATAGTTACCAGGTGAAACGAATGGTGGGGCCAATAAATATGTACACCTCTACCAGCCACTCCTGCATTCGTATCAGCTGATTAGTCTTGAATCACCATTTCTATATAATCTTTAAGCTTTTTCACTCATCTGGCCGAACACAGAAAATACATTTTATATTATTAATTTACACTACTTTCGTCCAAACAAATCCGGTTGCTAAATATTCGTGCATCCATAATAATGACAGACAACCTAACAAAGTTCTCAAACTGGACACGCTTCTCTTGGTGACAGTATACCGTTATGTTTGAGTGGATGGCTCTGACACTTACTCTGCTGTTCGCGGCCAGTGCCCTTGTCCTTGGCCGAGACATGGACAATACCGTTGGCGTCTATGTCGAAGGTGACCTCGACCTGTGGCACGCCACGGGGGGCCGGGGGGATGCCCACCAGGGAGAACTGACCCAGCACCTTGTTGTCGGTTGCCATCTCCCTCTCTCCCTGGCACACCTTGATCTCCACCTGGGTCTGTCCATCTGCTGCGGTGGAAAACACCTGCAGAGGGAGAAGCGTGTTGCTTTAACCACTTGTCCACTTATAGCCTACCTACATTAACCTAATCCCTCCCACCTTTTGTAAAGTGATCGCTTCTGGAAAATAAAATATATATAACACGTTATTTTAGGCTCTTATTTTTTGATGTGCATACTACTTAATGTGATTTATTTTTTCAAAGAGCAGAGAGCAGCCCAGGCAGAAAACTTACTATGTGCTCTTCTATAAATACCCCAATAAAAATAAATAGTTATTAAGTCGAAAAACAACCACTCGGAAAAAACGTGTGATATCACTTATGTCTTCTTTCATATTCCTGAACCAATTATATGACAAAGCTCGCAATCGTTCATGTATAATGTTTGTTATGAGCTGGTCCAGCCGGCTCCATTCACTGCCATGTATTCATTGCACTACCGGTGTGAGTTTGGCTCCCATGAAAGTGTCCATGAAAGTGTCATGGCGCAGCCCAGTCACGTGACCACTTCACTTCATTCTAAGAGCTTCCTTGGAGCAATCTAGGAAATATAAAGAGGAAGGTGCACGGAGGTGCGGCCAGGGCTCCTGCGGGAGGTTTGCACATGTGCAGTGTAAACAGGAACTGCGATGATGGAGTGTTCCAGCAGAGGTGCTAGAGGTGCATGAGAGTTACCGACCCTGAACTGAAATAATAAAAAGGGTATAAAAAAAAAGATAATGGTACAATTTGGTTTTGATTTGAAAAAGTATATCAATTTCATAACTGTGGAAACAATTGTGTATAGCAGACTGAAAGATAAAGGACAAGTACATTTACTAAATGTTAATGTTTTTGTATATTTTCTTTTGTGGATTTTTCATGTTCTTTTGATGCTCACTTTGATTGTAGTACATGTGTCAAACTTTTATTTGTGTGAACATGGATACTGTTCATTAAAGTGCTGTGGATGAGATAAAACATTTGGAAAGGGAAGGGTGACTGCTGTTTAATTCTCAACTGTTCTGGTTCTCATTATTTACATCACAAGTTATGAGCTTTCTATCTAGCTGCTAGATAGAAAGCTAGATTCTAGCACCTCTGCGCCATCGCAGTTCCCGTTTACACTGAGCATGTGCAAACCTCCCGCAGGAGACCGGGCCACACATCCGTGCACATTCCTCTTTAATGTTTCTAGAGAGCAACCAGGAAGTGTAGACCCCCAGCACACAGACAAGTGTCCTAGACTGTAGGCTGCGGTAGACCGTGATTAGAGATGCAACGATACTGATTTTTCAATTCAATTCCAATCCGATCCGATATATTCATTTTGAAATTTCCAGATATCCGATATTTGCTGTAGGCTACATAGCAAAACAAATAAATACAAAACAATTCAAAGAGGGGATGTTTATGGTTAAGTGTTTAACCTGTAGAAATAAGAATATGAACTGTTTAACCTTAAGGGAATGGCAACCTGTTAATTAATACTATGGATTATTATTATGTGCAAAGGTACATTTTGCATGTAACCTGTTAATTCATTCTATGGTTTATTAATAATAATTATTATTATTATTGCTATATACACGTGGTACCTTTTTTACCCCTAATGCGATGCCGGGAATCAGCTGTGCTATCATGTGACAAAAGCCTTGAGCCTTACCGACAGAACTCGGGGAGAAAATAAATACCTCAGGACGTTTGTTATGGCGCTGGTGTTGTTTATGCTACTTTAGTTTGCAAACTCTGTCTTTAGAATTGCACTAAACTTACAATCTGAATCAGTGTTTGAGCTTCTGACAACAATGTCATGGTTTGATAACTGAGCCAATTATATGAAGACGGATTACTGCGACGACGACATGCGCTTATTCTTCATCATCATCATCGTCGTCACAGCAGCATTTTTTTCAATGGCAATAATAAAGTTACAAAGATTGAATCACATAGCGCTAAACAGCACGTGTGTGCAGTAAATATATAGCAGAAGAATGGATTACAAGAGCAATCTCATCAACAACAATGTCAGAACGCAGCTAGATGATAGGCTCCACCACACAACTGAACTGCATGCAGTGACTGATCCGTGCGACGACGGGTAAACTTTACACTTTTATTACTGTTAAGTCTGTAAGTGATTCCATTCTCTTGCATATTGCACCTTAGTGGGGCTTTTTAAACACGTGTCCCCCTCCTGTATCGGAGCGTGTATCGGTGGCATCAAATCCGATCTCCGATACATTAATTAAGCTGGATCGGAGGCCGATACCGATATAATATCGGATCGGTTGCATCTCTTACAGTGATGACTGTTTTCGTCCACGGATGTAAGAAGAGGGATAAATAACCTTCCAAACCATGGCTTTTGGCTCATTGAGCAGAATAAGGAGTAATAAGCATGCACGTCGGATCCATATGCAGACTGTCTAACATGTGCGTAAAAGGAAAAAATAATAATAAATGAATACATTTTTTTAATTAAAGAAAGACAAGGTCCCTCGTTTTGGCACATGCAGGTCATGGAGATAAGAACGAGGTCCCGCGTTCGTGGCATTAATACAGAGACCCGCACACCGACTGCACTTGCAATATGAACACTTTATTTGGCAACATTTCAGTCAAAGACCGTCCTATACGGTTAATTGGTTATTATCGGTATCGGTCTTGAGACAGGAAGTTAAATAATATATATTTTTTGGGAACCACAGGAATTTGAATGATCACCTGTGCGTCCATTAAATTGAAATTTTATTTACATCACTGCACTGATGTCACAACAGAAACCCTGTCAAATGCACACAGTATATGGAGATGTAGGACACAACAAAAGGGGGGGCCCTGTAAAATGCACGGATTGAAAGTAATTTGTCAAATTATGCTTTTAGGGGAGATAAAACAAATAAAAAATAGAAATGCCTTTGTTTGGGGATGCGGGGGTTGAACTCCCCATATCGCGTTTCAAACTCAGGTGTACACTAATAGAGGTCTTCACGGGTCCAATTTGACCGATCCGTACCTAAATAGATCCATGCAAATTCTACCCAGAACGGAATTAACCTGTCTGTTATTAGAATTCTTATTAGAGTTTCAAACACGAAAAGTACAGAGATGTCAGAACCAGTACAGAACGAGATCACTTCTTGTGAATGGAACCATGATAGAGCCGGGTTCGGGTCAGATCCCGGTCTTGGGTTTACCTTAGAGGCTCTATTGTACACATGAGTTTCAGTACCTGGCTCTTCTTGGTGGGAATGGTGGTGTTCCTGTTGATGAGTTTTGTGAAGACTCCGCCCAGAGTCTCGATTCCCAGCGACAGAGGCGTCACGTCCAGGAGCAGCACGTCTGTGACGTCTCCAGCCAGCACGCCTCCCTGGATAGCGGCTCCTATGGCCACAGCCTCGTCGGGGTTAACAGACTTGCTGGGAGCGCGGCCAAACAGGTCCTGAACCGTCTGCTGAACCTGCACATGGACAGAAACAGCATGCATCAGTAAAACGTCCCGACTTTGGAACCGAACAGGGATATAATTTACCTACAAGCACAGACGTGACACGGAGATGGCGATAGCATTTTGGAAAGTGAAGTTGGAACACAGGCAAACTACCGGAATAGGCTGGCATCATGCAACAGTGAACATGACCATATGTATGAAAGCTACATTAATTACATTGTACATTACTATTCTACCTAAATCAGCCGTTCATACCTCTTTCAACCTTTAGTTGAACGAGGTAGGCATAGCCTGCCCTGAAACAAATTGAGTCAAGTTTGTTTATTCTCTGAAATATTACAGCACATGATGCGGTGTAGCTTGTATATTTATCACTCGTCCTTCCCAAATACTTCATGTTCTATTTGGCAAGTGACACCCCTGCATGATGGAGTAGATACAGTCAGTAAGTGATGCTTTTTGAATTTATGGACAGACAGAAACAGTGCAGAGCATCTGTGGTTGAAAAAGGCGTGCTGCGCTACTCAGCTGTAGCAATCATTGGGTGGCAAACACACAGGTGACATGTATTAAATTATGGCCAATTAATTTAGCACTTGACCGGAAATCACTTGGCCGTGTTGGCCAGGAAAATGCCTAGCAGAAACCCTGAGACCAACAGGGGTTTATGAAAGATTCTTCGATTGCTAGTTTGACCAATTAAAGTTCTGTGTGTGTGTGTCTCACATACCTTGGGCATACGGCTCATGCCTCCGACCAGCAGCACCTCTCCGATGTCTCCCTTGGACACCTCCGCGTCCTGCAAGGCCTTCTGGCATGGAGCCACAGTGCGGCGAATCAGGTCGGCCACAATGCCCTCAAACTGGGAGCGGGTCAACTTCATGTTGAGGTGTTTGGGCCCAGCGGCATCCATAGTCAGGTATGGCAGGTTGATGTCAGTCTGCAATGT
Source organism: Protomyctophum parallelum (assembly GCF_964188405.1). Taxonomy (NCBI): domain Eukaryota; kingdom Metazoa; phylum Chordata; class Actinopteri; order Myctophiformes; family Myctophidae; genus Protomyctophum; species Protomyctophum parallelum. The sequence goes on from NC_139711.1 coordinate 27,952,140, forward strand.
GGTAAAGGGAGAGATAGAGTTCCAGACATTTATCCACATAAGGACAAGGACACTTTGGTAGACGACAATGTCAAAATTCTATTGTGACATTTGATGCAATAACAGCGTCCCCGTTGACACAGCAGAACCCAGGCTGGCTGGCCAATCACAGCTGAGTTTTGCTGCGTGTGGATCAGCAGGTGAGTGGGCTAGCCAATAAGAGCTCTGTGTTGCGTGTGGAGAGTTGTGTAGGTTAGTGTGTGTGGTGTAGCTGAACTGGGTGGTGAGAACATGAGGGGGATGTAGCAGAGCAATCGGTGACTTAAGCTGTGTCACTCCCAACATGCAGTGCGGGGGCAGTGTGTGGCATAAACTTATTAAATGTGGGTATTACACGCAAGCAGGCACACATATTGGTGCGGGAGCGGAGGCTGGCCGTGCACCGTGGCGTGTGATCGTGGCTGCTGCTAAACAGCAATCCTGCCCTGAGCTAATGTGACACGCAGGTATTGTCTTGTAATATAGATATTGTCCTTGAGGGGGCTGTGTTTTAACTTTTTTTCCAATTATTGTCTCCACCAGCCGAAGGCATGGGGAGAGTATGTTTTGCACTCCGTCCGTCCGTGTGTCCGTGTGTCCGTGTGTCCGTCCGTCCGTGACCAGCTAATCTCAGCCACCGTTAACCCGGTCGATGCCAGATTTTGCACACACACTCCCTGGATGCCAACCATGAACCTCTGCCCCAAACTTTCCAGAACGGCCTGTTATAGCGCCACCAGGAGGCCGCTTTGTGCAAAACAAGTTTTTTCACAGTACACCTACAGATTTTGTCCAAACATCACGCAAATTAGTACACAGTCTCTCTAGAGCCATTCAACGAAACGTGTCTTTCAGATTTCTCAGACTCCATCCTGATTGGTTAAGATTGGCTTCCAAAGTTCACAGGAGTGCTCAGTTTCAAACAAAATGCTGCAAATCATGAACACATCGCGTGATTTCCCTGAAATTGTGCACGCACATTCCCACTAGGCCGAGGACGAAATGCCACATGAACAATTTCAACTCAGCCTCAAGGTGGCGCTATAACTGGCCCAAAAGTGTTTTTACCTCTAACTGCACGGATCTGTGGATAACCTGGTGGAGACCTGTGCCCAGAAGGGCACTTTTTCTAGTTTAGTTATGTACTGAGGGGGAAAAGAATACAGCCCAATTCACATGTTAAGGACAATATCAGTCACCAGAACCAAGGACAGGCATTACAATGGGTTTATATAAGAAGGGGGCTGATGCAATTCATTAATTTAATCAAATATCTAAATATTGAGCAATATATATCAAGCAACTTTAAAAACTGTCACTGAGTGAAAAACAAAAGCCATTAAAACGAGCCTACACATATTTTGAGTACAGATAATAGAACAAAAAGTGTTGCCCTTTTCCAAGATGTGTGTACCTGCAGTGCAGATGACAGTTCACACTTGGCCTTCTCGGCAGCCTCTCGGACTCTCTGGAGGGCCATGCTGTCTTTGGTCAGATCCACGCCAGACTGTAAAGAACACACAGGACAGCACGCCAATCAAAACCGTGCCTCAGTGTCCCTACCGCAACACACCCTACTATGATCAAAGCTACTACATCACTGCAAGCAAAGGTTTAGACGTGTTTAAGATGCTGAGTCAGTCGCCTCTTGCAATTAATCCATTTACCAATCTCACAATTTTGTTTTGATAATTGACATTAAGTAAATGTGTGTACGTTTTTTTATTGATTACCTTAATTTCTTTGTCTAAGTAGAGTAAAGCATGTAGGCTAAAGGGATAACAGAAAAAATGTCCTGGGGACTTGTTTCCATTGTGGTCCTATGTAAATTACATAAATCAACAGAGCATAGAATCTTGAAACATTAACCCATTTAGACCTGAGAACGTCTGTGTTGCCTTAGATTTTAACCACTTTAACCATTTAACCACTTTAACCATTATTTTTGTATCTACAAGCTCATAGCGTGGCACAGAGTGCTGTGCTGCTACGAGCATGAAGATCAGCTATTTTTGAGAAATCGTGAAAATGTGTGCAAATCATTGAATATATAATCTTTCACAGCAAACGTTTTTTTCTCAAATATTGGGGGGGGGGGGGGTCCCTGGAACAACATATTTTCAGATGGAGGGGGGGGGGGGGGGTCCTTGACTCCTTGACATAAAATAGTTTGAGAACCAGCGATATAGAAAAATTGGTTTTTCAGAAAACTGTCTTAGAAGACATTTGTCGAATCTGGTCTCAGGTCAATAATTTCCGTCTCGGCCGGAAGAGGGCTCTTTGTTAAATGTCGCGCATTTCACTGGCACTAGCCTCACGATACCGAGGCTATATATACCCAATTTCCCAGAGTATAATTTGTCAGTGTTCCTTTTTTTTACATTTGGTAATGTGGCATATGGCTGAAAAAGGCTGAGTTACACTTGTTCACAGTACACACCTGACAATTGACATTGCCATTGATATTAAATATTGATGATAGTAAATACAATCGTTTAAATGTGATGCATATGTATGTGACTTTCTTATAGTCCGAAGGTACATTATATCAGGAGATGTAGTTGGCCCTTGGGTGTTTAAATATAGTCTAATATGGCCCCTTGGAAACACACTAATGCAGCATCATGATCAATATCAGGCTCCTGAATCTTGTTCATACCTCTCTCTTGAACTCCTTGACTATGTGTTGGAGGAGGTGCTGGTCAAAGTCCTCTCCTCCCAGGAAGGTGTCTCCATTGGTCGACTTCACCTCAAACACACCCTTCTGGATTTCCAGAACCGAGATATCAAATGTGCCTCCTCCAAGGTCGTAGACTGCAATACTGGAATGCAGTGGTGAGAAAAAGTACTGAAATGTTTTAATCAAGTAAAAGAATCAATACTGCAATGCATAAATACCAGTATTCAAAATTTACTTGAGTAAAAGTATGAAAGCACTGGCATCAAAATGTACCGACAGTCTTAAACCCACTGTCTAAGTGGGGTACAAACTCAATCAGATGTATATAATATTGCATCACTGCTTTGTAAAGTGACAGAGACAACCCAACCCCCAAGCACCCCCAGCCCATTGGCGTAGGACTGGAAAGCATCCGTCTCTTACATCTTGTCCTGGGTCTTGTCCAGTCCGTACGCCAGAGCGGCAGCTGTCGGCTCGTTGATGACACGAAGTACATTGAGACCAGCGATCTGACCTGCGTCTTTAGTTGCCTGGAGAGACATACAAGTTCATGATTATTCAATGACCCAGAAAAACATATTCTCAGATTCAGTAACAGCTTCTATCCCACAGCGGTAGTTGCACTCAATGCTGCTAAAAAATGATCTGTTGCTGCGACACTTTTTAGTTTCTCTGCTATCTTAAGTACAATAAGGGTTTGTTGTGCGATAACAGCTGAAATTACATGTTTGTGCATTAGTGCTGCTGGGGTTGTGCAATAACAAGAAGTCATGTGTGTTTTTGTTTTAGCTTGTACAGTATGTTGTTTTGTGATATGATGCACTGATTGGTTGGCACTTTTAATTTCGTTGTACACGTTGCAATGACAAATAAAGATCTATCTATATTTGGGAAAACTACTGTGCTGGTGAGGTGCAGGTGAACAGGGCTGCCTTGGATTTGGTCGCCAAAGCTGTGCTCATCTGGAGGAATTAATCAGATTCACTTCCATCTGTTCCGGTTCCAAAGTAAAATCATTCCTAAAGGACATTTCAGTACGATCAAGGCACAACTTCATTTTCAGTGAAGTGCCATCTAATTCAAAGGCGACACCAAAGCCAAACAAGCCATTTTCACAGAATACTGATATGCAGCAACAAATTCATTATATTTAAATTAAAGCAGATTCCTGAACATATACAATTTACAATTTAGGCATTTAGCAGACGCTCTTAATCCAGAGCGACTTACATTTAAGCAAGAACAAAAGCATGGGAATACATCACATAAAAGCATTTATCATGAAACATGCGTAAGCTAAGAAGGTAACAGTGGAATATCTATATGATGAAACTATACATACACTATACATAATAAACTATACATATTCACTACTATGCTATACATATGTACTATGGCGTGCTATGACTATATACAATACAATTATAGTGCTGTCTACATAACATGCTATAAGTCTGTGTCAAATGCTATCTAAGCCAACAATATACACTTCCAGCACCTATTTGTATCCCACTTGTAGTACGTGTTGCCTTTTAATTTCAATAATTTGTATATTAACCATTATTTTGAATATGAGAAAAATAAAAAGCTAAAATGAATTGAAAGCCCCCTCACATATTAGGACATTATCAATCACCATAACCAAGAATAGGTGTTTTAAATGAATCTATCAAAGTTACATTTGAGTTTGAAGTTCCAGTGGATTTGTATAGGAACTTTAGGCAGTGGGCTTGTCCAGTACAACATTTGTAAATTATTTAGCCTGGGTAAACCCACTCCCCCTGCTGGACAACATTTCATTCTGCCATGAGGGCTGAGTCTGGCTAAATGGGAATACAAAGTCCTTAGCATTGTATCAGCTTTGGTACGAGCCAATCCACGACCGAGCTCAGGACTCTGTGATTGACAGCGCACGTTGGCCAATCAGGAACGATTTGAGCAGGCTAGGATCCCGTTCGTAAATCTTCCTGGTGGTGTTAGATAAACGGCCGGCTTTCCGACAATTATCTTTGCAGAGACAGCAAAAATTGTTTACATTCGATTCAGAAATAAACGGAGACTGCTAGTGTGACAAGAAGATTTCACTGCTGCTGCTGCTGTGTGCATAGAGTATGTAGTATGTACTGTCTGCAGGTGGAGGAGGAATGAGGAAGTAGGAACGGAACGAGTTTAGATGACGCCACTTTTTTGATATACGCTGATTGGCTGAAGGGGTTGTCCGTCAACGCTACTCTACCGCCCCACGGCTAAACAGCCACACAGGCGATTATGCCAGACTCTCCCCTCAGGCAGAATGCAAATCTGGGGAGGTGTTTACCCAGGCTATAAATTATTATTAGGTGGCAGAGGCTCAGAGCCCAACCTTTTCCATTGCTGGAAGGGACATTGATGGGAAAGGCTGGATTAATTATTAATAGCCCAAATAAAAAGCTATTGTACGGATCACCTCTCGAGGTTCCGGAGCAGACATTTAAATGCATTTTTGTTACAGTACATATGTTAAAATGACCCCAAACTGATTAAAGTTTAAGATCTCTTTAAAAGCAAACATCTTTTACTTATTTCTTTTAACGGGTTAATTTAAACCAGACACACATGCCAAGTGGGGACACTCCGAGACTCATTGGCCTGACCCATGAACAGTGAGTTGCAGTTGTTGCACAACTTGTTCTCCAAAAGTTGTAAGAAACAATCCCTAATAAATACAGTGAAACCGTAATACTGGTCTATCTTGTGATATTGTACTTTCCTCCATCTCTATGAAATTCTGCACATAGTAGTTATTGAATCTCAAGTAAGGAAGTTCAAGGAACCAACCCATTAATCTAAAGGTTGGCTGAGGGGTTGCGATTAGGATTATTAACCCTCCAGTGTGGTTACGATCAGCTTGTGCAAGCATGTGTGGCCCAGCACTAGGTCGGTCCTGCAGTGAATATCAGAACAGTCCACTCTCGCTGGGTCCAGTCCTGCACAAGTTCAACATCAGCAGCCTCAAAAAAAAGAACCTGCTGGAGCAAACCAGAAGTACAGAACCTTCCTCTACCAGCACTGTAACGCTGAACCAGACACACACTGTCTGGACAGCTGACTTAGAGCTGGCGTGCGTGTGAGTGTTTGTGTACCTGTCTCTGGGAGTCATTGAAGTAGGCTGGTACGGTGACAACTGCATTCTTCACACTGTGTCCCAGGAAGCTCTCTGTAAGAACAAAGGAAAAATCACATACAATGTGCAGTCTTATTATACAGTGCCTTCGGAAAGTATTCACACCCCTTCACTTTTACCACATTTTGTTTTGTTACAGCCTTCAATTTCAAAATGGATTAAATTTGTTTTTTTCCTCATCAATCTACACACAATACCCCATAATGATGAAGTGAAAAAAGTTCTCAAATATTTTGTTAATTTATAAAAAATAAGAAACTGGAAAAACACATGTACATAAGTATTCACACTTTTAACTTAGTACCAAGTTGAGGCACCTTTGGAAGCAATTACAGCCTTAAGACTTTTTGGGAATGATCCTACAAGCTTGGCACACTTGAATTTGGGGTATTCTCCCACTTTTTCTCTGCAGATCCTCTCAAGCTCTGTCAGGTTAGACGGGGAGCGTCGCTGAACAGCTATTTTCAGGTCCTTCCAGAGATGCTCAATGGGGTTCAAGTCTGGGCTCTGGCTGGGCCACTCAAGGACTTTCACAGAGTTGTCCTAAAACCAATCCTTCGTTATCTTAGCTGTGTGCTTGGGGTCGTTGTCCTGTTGGAAGGTGAATCGTTGACCAAGTCGGAGGTCCTGAGCGCTCTGGAGCAGGTTTTCATCCAGGATGTCTGTACACTGCTCTATTCATCTTTCCCTCTATCCTGACAAGTCTCCCAGTTCCTGCCGTTGAAAGACATCCCCACAGCATGATGCTGCCACCACCATGCTTTACCGTAGGGATGGTATTTGCTAGGTGATGAGCGGTGCCTGGTTTCCTCCAGACCGAAGCCTCTCCTCAATAAAAGGCACATGACAGCCGGGCGTCACAGCGCACTTGGAGTTTGCCAAAAGGCACCTAAACGACTCTCAGACCATTATTAACAAGATTCTCTTGTCTGATTAAACCAAAATAGAGCTTTTTGGCCTGAATGCCAAGCGTTACGTCTGGAGGAAACCAGGCACCGCTCATCACCTGGCAAATACCATCCCTACGGTGAAGCATGGTGGTGGCAGCATCATGCTGTGGGGATGTTTTTCAACGGCAGGAACTGGGAGACTTGTCAGGATAGAGGGAAAGATGAATGGAGCAGTGTACAGACATCCTGGATGAAAACCTGCTCCAGAGCGCTCAGGACCTCCGACTTGGTCAACGATTCACCTTCCAACAGGACAACGACCCCAAGCACACAGCTAAGATAACGAAGGATTGGTTTTAGGACAACTCTGTGAAAGTCCTTGAGTGGCCCAGCCAGAGCCCAGACTTGAACCCCATTGAGCATCTCTGGAAGGACCTGAAAATAGCTGTTCAGCGACGCTCCCCGTCTAAGCTGACAAGAGCTTGAGAGGATCTGCAGAGAAAAAGGGGGAAAATACCCCAAATTCAAGTGTGCCAAGCTTGTAGCATCATTCCCAAAAGGTCTTAAGGCTGTAATTGCTTCCAAAGGTGCCTCAACTTAGTACTAAGTGTGTGTAGATTGATGAGGGAAAAAAACGAATTTAATCCATTTTGAAATTAGGCTGTAACAAAACAAAATGTGGTAAAAGTGAAGGGGTGTGAATACTTTCCGAAGTCACTGTACATCATGCCATGTAGGTGATTCACTTTCCTATGCCGAGGATGGACACACACACACACACACACACACACACCAATGTCATCCAATTAAGAGAACCCATTCCGGCCCAGGCCGTAGCGTAACGGTCTGGGCACCGGACTGGTAATCCAGTCGCAGTGTGCCGCGGGTTCGACTCCCGGACCCGACACGGCCTTTACTGCATGTCATCCCCCCCATCTCTCTCCCGTTTCCTGTCAGCCTACTGTCTGTCCCTTCAAAAATCAATAAAAGGCGTAAGCCGCAAAAAATATCTTAAAAAAAAAAAAAAAAAAAAAAGAGAACCCATTCCACATACAGGCTAAACAAGTGAAATGGAAAGTGTTGAAACAAAACAAATGGGCAGGAAAGAAGATAACACTGCAATATTGAAGCTGATGAATGTGTTCTTTCTCCTCATTGATTGAAATTTGTGACCCTCCTAAAAAGGTATGTTCTGTTTACGAGACGAACAAAAAACAATTAGTCGGATTAATTGTTGCACGCCTACATCTGTTCGTACCTGCAGTTTCCTTCATCTTCATCAGGATGAAGGCTCCGGACTGGCTTGGAGAGTACAGCTTCCCATGAGCCTCCACCCAGGCATCACCGTTGGATGCACGCACAATCTTGTAGGGAACGTTCTTTCTGTTAACGATAACAGGGTAAATGCTTTAATATGTACCGGTAAATGCCCTAATCTAGACTCATTTAACTTTGAACCCTACCCAATATATTTAGTTGACTGGGGTCCACCATGGCTCTGTACTAGGTCTGCCTACAAAAGAAAATCCTTCCACACCAAATCTCTTCACCGGAAATAGCGTATCTACAAGCTTGTTTAAGTGTTGTTCAAATAATAAAATTTCAGGATATGAAGATATTAAACATGTTTTAGAACACCACAATACTGCGTCGTCAAAGTTGGTGACTTAATACATTGTCGGATACTTGAATGTTAGGTGGTTTGACTGACAATTGGGATCCAGTGGAGTTAGGTTTAGTCAGAACAAGTGTTTTTCTTCCCATAATGTATTGGTTCTATTTGTACAACCCACATATAGACTTAAGGATGTTCAATAGCACCAATTAAAATAATTAAAAACAAAAAAGTTGACAAATTTAGACAGCTGGTTTCTGTCCGACAGTGGCTATATACTTACCTGACACCAGGGTCTAGATGTCTCAGGTAGGACACCTACTGGTGGACTGTGAGTCATGAGCCAATGCTAGAAACGGAGGGAATCCTGACTTCCCAGGGACGTAATGTACTTGGGACAAAAATGTTCCGAGAACGAAGAGGATCTTTTAAGCTGACTGTGCATATTACTTACTGTACACACTAGCAGCACGAGACCAGACCACTGCACGAGACACACAGAACATATCTATATAGTAATTAATAAAAGTTACCGCAAGCCGTATTGATCATCCTCAAGTAGTAGTTCTATAAGTGTTCCATAATGGTATATCAATGAAGGGTTGCTTCCGCCTAAAGATCTGGCATAATTCGTTAGGTTCTGAAATGCTAAAAAAGGGCAAAGATAGAGCCAGGTTTGAGGTACTATAAAACACCTGGGTTCCAGCCTGATTCGCTGCGTGTGTATAGCTGTTGTAGATCAGCTATACTAGCGAATGTTGTCCATTGGGTGTGGTAAGTGTATGGTAAAAAAAAGGAAATACATACGCATCCTTCTGGACCTCCGGATCATCAAAACGGCGCCCAATAAGCCTCTTGGTGGCGTACAGGGTGTTGTTGGGGTTGGTCACTGACTGGCGCTTAGCGGGCATGCCCACCAGACGCTCTCCATCGGCTGTGAAGGCCACGACAGAGGGCGTGGTCCTCGCTCCTTCAGCGTTCTCCAACACCTGAAGGGGGTCGAGCAGAGAGTAGGGTATGTCACAATCATGCCATTTTTCGTGACCATTAATTGTCAAACAAATAACTGTAATCGAAACAATTCCAATGATTTGTTTGGCATTGAATATTAGAACATAAATTAAAATTACATTTCTGTTTTCCTTGTAGGCTTTGTAAAGAAAAGAGGTCATAGGGCAGAAGGCAGTTATGACAAATGAGTTAAATGTACAAAGACATGGCCTGGGCCGGCTTAGCGGCCCCGCCGGTCGAGGCACCTTGGCTATTAATCCAGCATGACAGTGTGTCGCGGGTTCGAGTCCCGACGAACTTGATCTATGATCAATAAAGGCAAAAAGACCCAAACATATATTTAAGATAAATGTGTATGTGTATAATTTTGTGTGTGTACTTTTTAATATATATATATACACACACACACACACACACACACACACACACACACACACACACACACACAGCTGATATAACTTGATTACTCCCTTTAAAGGGTGCATACCTTAGTTAGTCATACCAAAATGGTAGATGGTAAAATGTATATAGCGCCTTTATCCAAGGCGCTTTACATAGATGAATTACATTCACCCAGTCACACACCAATGGCAGCGGAAACCATGCAAGGCACCAACCAGCACATCAGGAGCAATTAAGGGTTCAGTGTCTTGCTCAAGGACACTTCGACACCAACTCTGGGGGAGCCCGGGTTCGAACAGGCAACCTTGCAGTTACCATCCAGCCACTCTACCCCTGAGCCACCACAGCCCCTACCAACAGTCCTACAGTGTACAGTCATTAGTCAACAACACTGTTGCACCCGACATGCATTGTGCGTTAAAAATCACCTGTGACTCCCAACATATGCTGCGGGGTTAAAACGTACTTGTGTTGCGTAAAAAAAAGATATAACCCGTGGCTCCCGACATGTGCTTCAGGTAAAACTAACCTGTGTTGCGGGTATAAAAATCGGACTGTTAGCACGTCTGAACTCTGAACAAACACATACATGCTTTTTTTAATGGATATAGCCGATCTGCGAGCTCAACGCATTGCAAGCTTGTAGATCTGCTAGAACTTTTTTTTTTTACTAACAAAAATAGCCAATCTACATTAAAGCTCACAACTGGTCACAAACAGGGCTTGTGCAAGCTTGCAGATGGGCAGTTTTCTTTTAAACCCGAGTTGTCATCAAAAAGGTGAAATGACAGTAGATATATGGGTCTGGCTTAGCCCCTTTCGGAACCCTCGGTTAGCTTTTCTGATGCCGTTAAGTATTTTTTATCTTTTTTTTAAGTTTTGGCAAAGATTATTAATGTATGAAGATGGGCCAACTTCATTGGAGCCACTAGAGGCGAAATAGTACACAAAGCCTACAAATGGGTCTCCTAAATAAAGTAGGCGTGGTTTGCTTCTCCCCACCAACCCCCTCCCCACTCCCAGGCTGACAACAACACTGACGTAGTCATGTGGATGAGCAAGCATTATATGGCAAATGTCATGATTCCCATTTCCCAAATCAGCCCCCAACCAAGAGTCTAAGACAGTTATGGAAAATTATATTATTATTAAGCATTGGAACACATTTTATTTCACTTTTAATATGTCCATTAATTTCACGTTATAATATTCACATATTCTCATCTTAAATATGGGGCCAGAGCCCCCTATGTGTCGTCCGTCAAATTGCAGATGGACAGAGAGACTGTTCTGGACTCAAATCTCACAAGAGTTTGTTGTTGGGATAAAGATGGGTCGATAAAGTAGATTTTATCCTGATTTGTCTCGCTAAAAGAAGCCATTTTAGTATGAATATCTTTGAAATCTTGTCTGCCTTGTGATGATTGGGTCCAGCATTTAGTTCAGTGACCATGGAGTTAAGGAATGGATCATAAGCTGTGTTCACGTTCATTCTCCCATTGGAAATTAATAGACTCCAACATTCTTCCCGTCTCAAACTTCAGAAAAGGTAACCGAGGGTGACGAAAGGGGCTAGGTCTGGCTCTGGTTATAGTTACAAGTGTATGAGAAACATGATGAAAAGGCTGTTCATCCTCACCTTGGCCTGTTTGCCCTCCATCACTGCCACACAGGAGTTGGTGGTTCCCAAGTCAATGCCAATGACTGAGCCTTTGATGGCCTCGGACCTGCCACAAATACAGCACATTGGACATGGATTAAACTAAGTCTCACGTTGAAACATTTCGTTTTGGATTCACGAATAGGGCTCAATTGGTTAAAATAAATAAAGCTCAATTTGTGTATCTATCTGTTGCATCTAGTTTAATGTTTTTCTATGTGATTAGAAAATGTTGCACTTACACAGAATACGAGCGAAAATAAAGTTTTCCCCATTTAGGACTGAAACCATTTTCTACAAATGTTTTCTGAAAAACCTATGTTTCTATATGGTGCTCAAACTATTTCATGTCAAGGACCCCAGAAATTATATGTAATTGGCCACCGACCCAATCTTAAAATATGTTGTTCCAGGGACCCCCCAGAAGCAAAGTTATGAGTTAAAAACGTGTCTTGGGAAAGAAGATATTGGAAAGACAAAGATGATATTGCATAAAATGCACACATTTTCACAACTTGTAAAAAATAGCAGATCTACAAGCTCATAGTGTGGCACTCGGTGCCGCTTTATGAGCTTGTGTAGATTGTTTGTCGGTCTTTGTATGTGTTATGTATGTAGGCCTACTTTATGGTAGTGAATACTCACGCATAGTCCCTCCTGGAAAGGACTCTGAGGGCATTAGGTTGGAAGCCATTCCAGCATGCCTAGGGTCACATCAGAACACTGGTCAGTGGTTTACATTTATAAATGGCAGGACTGTCTGTTTTGAACATGTTTTACCACACATGTGGCAGAGAGCTAAATGATCTTCTACATGCACTGTACCACGATTCCATACATTCTGTATGCTCTACTGTATGTCAGCATCAGCATGTGTGACTGTTAGTGTACAGATTGCAGAAGCTGGTCTTTTAACACTCACAGTATTTTAATCTTTCAAAATAGTCAGGACCAGTTTGAAGGAATACACCCACAGCGTAATTGAGAGCATGTCACTTCTGCTACCAGAAAATACAAATTGTTTAAGATGGCATATGCCTATTTGTCTCGCAATACCCAAACGTAATTTGGCACAGCAACATTGATGCACCTATTTGCACCCCACCTATTTTGTTCCAGAGACCCCAATCACACATACAAGATTTGTGTGCTCATGTCATTATTTTGGGTTTGTTTATCTCACAAAATCTGCAACACTGATCAACATGCTTATGCATTATGTGACTGTCACTATTAGTCATGATGTTCTCCCAGAGTAGAGAACGTACCGATGAAGAAGGCCTTGCTAGCACACAAGGGAGCATTGGAGACAGTGACCATCCAGTCAAAATAAAGTAAACCCCTTGGAAGGTTGAAATAACATTGAAAGCTGCGGGGACACCACAGTGAAGGTCGCATGAACCTCTTCAATGAATGAACCTGAACATCATTTCCTCCACCGACAACACATGGATTCCGGATACCGTCATTCAATTTATGTAATTATTTAGACAACACCGAACAAACTTCACCCACTAACGTTGTGCACAGACGAGACAGCTTTAGCATTTAAAGTACTGATTTAACACAGTTGCAATGCTAGCCAAACCAAGTTGACGTGACGCAGACGAAAAACCACATAAAGACAGACACGACGAGACAGACAGAAGACACAATCGTCCTCGACGATAAAACCCGAAGGTGAAACATTAATATGATTAAATACAATATAACCATGTCCCAAATGCCACGGTTAGGTAACAACGTTAGCCGCTAGCATGCGTGCTTATAGCTAGGCTATCGGCTAGCATTTTAGCTGCTAGCCCTGACCAGAAAGCAAGGAACTGCGTACCGGTACATTGTTTCGTTTCCCCGCAATTAAACTAAACCAAACGCGCCGGCAAAAAACGACATTATTCACCTTGTTAATGACAGCAGACGCGTTAGCGTTGTGTCTGGGCAGTGTGTTGTACAGGCTCCGCAGCATCATGTTGACAGCCTGACGTTCAGAGTGGAACTAAGCTAACGCTGGCCGACTGACGGAGAGAGAGAGCTTCTAGAAACATCCCACACATGTTGCATGTTCCATGATTGCACTCAGAGCCATCTATTGCACCATGCACCGAGAGGACCCACGCCGTTTAGCTGGCCGAGGATAGCGCCTGTCTCAAAGGGGGAGGGGGGGGGGGGCGTTTAAACCTTAGAGTATAAGGTTTAAACCTTAAACGCTGTCATTTGCTATTTTGTTATGTATGTTCTACAGAGGGGTTATTTTGCATTTACCTCCTACTATCGTGTCGTTTTAACTTTTCGGGCAGGCCGCGGGCAGATGCACACAGTGAGGGCTCCTGAAGGTCAAAAAAGAAAGAAAAAATGAGTGCAGTACTTTCATCCGACGGAGCATTGGTCCGAACGACAACCTACCTCCTCCCTCACCCTAACCCTAACCTCCCCCGGGGCAGACACCTAAACCTAACCGCAACCCTCTCCCGACCCGCAGCGCACCTCGGAGCAGAGCAATGCTCTGTCGGATGATAGTATGCCTCCCGAAAAGAAGACGAGAGTTCCTCGCGTCACCAGACTTTTCACAGAATAAAGTTACCACAGAATAAAGAATTAAGAAAGGGTTGTAGGCCTATCTGTCAGTCAGAGTCACTACTCACACAGATGAATGCAACGATAATAATAATAATAATAAAGTGTGTGTGTGTGTGTGTGTGTGTGTGTGTGTGTGTGTGTGTGTGTGTGTGTGTGTGTGTGTGTGGCCCCTTTTCCACCGGTTGGTTATAGGAACCGGTTCAGTCTTTTACTCTTTTTGGTTCTTAGTCCATGACCATGTTACATAAGTGTATTATGTTAAAGAGAAGTACAATATAATATAGTATGAATATAGCCATATTTTGTATTGTGTGCATACTGTATATATATGTTATGTATGTAATAAGCTATATAATTATGGACCGATTCCGTAACGGATCTCATGGTCGCAGACTCGCAGCCTCTGTAGGCTCACGACAGTGAATAGAAAAGTTGCTGATGCAGTCTGCTGTCTGCCTCAAGTCAAACCTTAGCCTACTCTTTTACCTTATTTTTACTAACACTATTACAAAGATGCCCAGAACATCGGGATGATCAAACCTGTGTAGTAACAGTATAAAACATAAAAATAAAAATAAACGGAATGTCAAAATATCTACTGCGGTGGCTGAGACCAGAGCCATATATTAGTAATGGTTGTACTTGAGACAAAGCAGTGAAAGGTGCTGAAACATACATAACGTCAGTCTAAGGGCCGATTCATACTCCTATTTTACCGCTGTTTCGGCGCTGTAGTGCCGAAATGATTTCGGCTCGTCAGAATTTTTCAGTAGCACCAGCCGACTTTAGGACGGTAGCCTACCCGTCCCCCGAACCTCAAATGACGTAAAATTGTAGGCTTTACAGCGCCAAACCGACTTTTATTCGGCTCTAAAATAGGAGTATGAATCGGCCCTTACCCAATACCCAATCTTTCTGCCGTACTTTATATCTCATACTTTAATGCTTAGTAGAGGTATAAAGATGTACAGCAGCCTTGTGTTCCTAAAACAGAACAGTTCACTTTTCAGCCTATGTCGCAATCCATTTTTACCCCTAGACTAGCCCCATATGTTCCCTCTCCCTACGCTCATTCTGTAGCTCCGAGATGAGGTCACACACTGGGCCCCTCCCACCGCGTTTCAGAAACGGCGCAAGTTTCCGCTATGTAGGCCTAAATTTCTTACCCTGACGCCACGATTAATCCAAACGTGAAGGGGACGTGAAGGGTTTACACTAATTCAATCATAACAACGCCCAAGAAAATCCAACTAGAGATTTGAACCGAGACTTTACGTCCCGTATTTTGTCAGTCGCTTCCATGTTTATCAAGGAAGTTGAAAAGCTTTAGCGCCTCCCCGGCGCCTCCCCTGGTCGAAATTTCCAACTGACTTCAGTTCACTCGACATGCACGCGCACACTTCCTTGATAAACATGGAAGCGACTGACAAAATACGGGACGTAAAGGCTCGGTTCAAATCTCTAGTTGGATTTTCTTGGGCGTTGTTATGGTTGAATTAGTGTAAACCCTTCACGTCCCCTTCACGTTTGGATTAATCGTGGCGTCAGGGTAAGAAACTTACATAGCGGAAACTTGCGCCGTTTCTGAAACGCGGTGGGAGGGGCCCAGTGTGTGACCTCATCTCGGAGCTACAGAATGAGCGTAGGGAGAGGGAACATATGGGGCTACCCCTAGACCTACTGGATTGTGAGCCAGAGCTCCAAAATTGGAATGTTAATTGTGTATTGAGTGTGCAAAACCATACTTATATTAGATTGTTATCACCAATGTGAAATAAACCTGTGTGTCATAGGCTCATATGTCAGTTTGACACATTCAGTAGATCCTGTGATCTTTTGTGGACAGATGTAATTTATTGGGGTCTAGTATAGGATTGGAGGACTAAAAAATAAATCGCTATAACATTTTGTAAAAAAAAAAAAATACATATTTAGCCCCATGCTCGACTGTCAAAAACAGCTAAAATCCCTAAAACACAGCAAAAAAAAAAAAAAAAAAACACTCATCTTTTGCTTTCTCTAACAACCTAAAACATGAACCTTAGTTGAAAAAAACTAAAGTTGTCCTTTAAACTAATTTGTATTGTTAAATATATTGTGTTACAAACCTTCCTCTTGACAATTAAACACTCTGTGGGGTTCAGGTCAGGCCAGTTGGCTGGTCAGTTAAGTACAGTATACACCAATTACTTACTTTTTGAGAAGGCCCTTTGTTTTTAAAACAATCCTAAAACATGTGAATCCATGGACGACATAGAGAAGGAATGTGACCAGGAGAGGGCACTGTTGTCTACCCTAACAAAATTGGTAGCAACATGTTTATTATGGCCTCCGTCACATTACAAAAATTACATGATACATAGGCCTACATCTGTAAAAGTAAAACTTAACTTTGGACCAAATAGTAAAGTGATTATTACACTAACATGATAACACCCCACCCCCCCATGTAGATGTAGGAAACCTTTGTTATATTTTTCGCCTTCAACCCATAATCACCCCAAATTCTATAGGGCTATATTTTACATCTGCATAATAACACTTGAAACATAGCTAATTTACACGTAGGCCTACTCCAGTGCTTCTCCAGCAAAATTTATTAATAATAGCATGGCAATCTGTTTAACCCACTGTCTGTAACCTATACATTGGCTATTTGAAAATAGCTGCTCTACAAACCTTTGCGTGAGCATTGTGATATGTTATATCTGCAGTAGGGTCAAATTGGTTGAACTGCTTTTGATGCTGTATTATACCTAGCTTGGTGGGGACTGGGGACCCCCTGGAACCCACTCAATGACCAATGGGAGTACCCGGACACCACTTTTAGAACCACTGACTTACAACATAAAATACAATATAAATGTAATTTAACCTTGCACAACATATAGGCTCCACTTGTTATGTCAGTACTGAACAGAATGCTCTATCCACAGCAGCCATATTGGACTACCTTCACAGGTGTTACCAATGATGAAAGAAGGCTCCGTTCCATTCTGGTCAAACAGAGTCAGTTTGCTGATAGGCTACCACACTTGTGGTCCAGTGGCATGGCTCATTGAAGGGGTTCCAATTATGGCCCCTTAAGCTGCGTTCACACCTGAAGATATAATATTTATTTCCAGTCGCTTCAATCACTTCACTTTGGTCGAGGCAGGTCAGCGTTGGGTGTAGACAGAGTAATTTAACTTTGGGAGTAGGCTAACCAAATGGACCTGCTTGTTCACCCAAGACGACTCGTTTCAATATATTTAACATACTGTAATTCCTGCTACTATATCATGTATGAGCAGAAAAATTAGTTTCTATGTATTGTTAGGATATTGTTTTTTCCACCAGTGCTGAGTCCTGGTGGAAAAACAAACAAACAACAAACATGAACACATGAACACACGGTTGACACGGACATTGCTGTTCCTTGGAGTGGTTGCACCATGCACTCAAAAAAAGGAAAATATATACAGTATGGGGGGAAAAGGGGTAGGGGACTCAGACTTTATTTATGGGGGGGGGGCAGTTTGGAATTGCAGCCGCCCGTACGTGCTCTTTGAGACAGGTTTTGAAGGATTCAAGGGATTCACATGTCTTAATGGCTGTTGGTAGGGCGTTCCACATTGTTGCACATGTCCGTCGCGCTCAGCAGCGCTATGACAGTGCCGGGGGTCGCTCGGCTCACCTCCACAGTGCTGAAGGTGAGCCCCCCCTCCCAATGACAGGTAGTCCCCCCCCCCCCCCAGAGAGGACATATACTGTAGGGCCTTAGTCCTACTCCTCCCGATCCCAGCCAACAATCCCCACTGACAGGTTGTACCCCCCCCCCAAGAGGACGTACTGTATAGAGCGGCGCAGTCCCTCCCCCTTTCAGAACAACGAACGGCCCAGGAAATGAAAACGCAATGCATTTCCCCATAAGCAGTTTTTATTTAATTTATTTAAAGACCTTTTAAGCGTCGTACGAAGCCAACTCTTGTCATGACAACACACACAATATTTCGGGCCAAACAAAGAATTAGAAAGTAGAAAAAAACGGCAGGTTACAACACTTTTTTTGTTGTTTTTCTTCTTTGTAATTATTTGTTTAATCCAAAATATTGTGTGTGGTTGCTGAAGGAGTAAACAATCTCCCCCTTCTGGCCCTCATTCAGATCAGTGGTGTTGAGCTGGATGACCAGGGTCCCGACCGGCGCGTTTTCCGTGAGGCTGACCGTGTACACGGGCTGATCGATGGGCACGTTGTCGTCAGAACCACCAGCAGGGCGGTGGCCGTCCGGGGAAGCTGGCCCCCGTCCACGGCCATTAGCACGTACCTGCATGGGCACCGAGTAGTGGATCTGCGAGGGCACTTATCAATAGCAGCACAAACATCACCAAAAAAGTAAGTATATTTTGATAAAAATTTAGATTAAAAATAATTTTTTCAGGAAGACATGCAGTGTCAATTCACATCATGAGGAAAAGTGTCAATTCACATCACTGGATTAGTCAGAGGAAAAGTCTCTCACAAAAATGTGTAAAGCCCCCCAGAACATCGAAGCCCTGAAGAAATATGCCCTTAATCTTTTTTGTTTTATTTTTTTGTTTGTTTTATTTTTGTGGTGGCCCTGTGTAGCATTAATTCATTCAAATAAGTGATTTAGCTAAGCACCAACTGCTGTCATTCACACACCAGGACATATCTAAGTCTAATAAAAGTCTAATAAAAAAGGATGGAGAATATATATATATATATACTGTATATATATATATATATATATATATATATATATATATATTGTGCAGCCTTTTATATATATATATATATATATATATATATATATATATTAGAGCTGTCAAATTGACTGAGTTAACTGAGTTAATTAATTTGTGAGATCAATTTGATTAAATATTTTAACGCAATTAATCCATGCTTGGATGACCGCCCCATACATGCCATAACCCCATGCACTATCTAGCCCTGTCTGGATGGCAATAACCAACACATGTTGGTTAGTGCCATAAAAGGCTGCGCAATTTACATCACATAGCATGACAACGGGTGAGAGACACCATCCTATACCACACTGGATTTGTTGAATAAAATATACATATGTATGTTAAATGTATCCACCTTCTGACGGTTATTTTACCATTCCCACAACAATATACAGAAAAACATGGCATATTTTGGACATGGTTCGAATGATGATTAATCATGATTAATTAATTGTGTAATGAATTAACTGTGATTAATCTGATTAAATGTGTAATCGTTTGACAGCCCTAATATATATATATAATCCACACAACACACATGATAGATTCCGTTGTGTCCTAAATACAATTACCTTTTCTCTGACTTGTCCCTTTATCTTTCTCCTCCTCTCTCTCTCTTTCTGTGTGTCTCCTGTACCCTGTGCTCCTCATCCACCAACACTGACCACTGTTCACTCCAATGTTGGCTTTTTCCGCAGCACGCCTCCCCTCAAGCTCAGAGCTTCCTTCTGATTGGACATTAATGCTAGTCTCTCTCTCTCTCTCTCTCTCACTGGCTGTGAATACACTGGCAGGCGTGAAAGCGTCAGAAGTCCGTCGCGTCAGGTCTCACTTTAAATCCTTCCGGGGCTTTGGGCGGTTCCTAGAGGAGACGCACACGGAAGCCTATTTAAACGCCTGTAGTCCTCTATTTCTTCGTTAGCGAAGTGGGCGTGAGAGGGACGTTTGAGTGACAAGATGTTGACACAGACAAAGGCGCATTCTAATGTAGTCTATAAGTTGCTCTGTTGCTACTTCGCTATCGAGTCATGGCTGTTTAGTCGACTGGTTAACGTAAGTGACTTTGGAACGGGGGACCCGGGTACGCCTCCCGGCCGAGGAGTTTTAAAACTAGTTTTGTTTTTGCCGACGACTTGCGCGATGGACAACTTACATCTGACGCTCTCCTCCGCGCGGCGTCAGATGTAAGCTGCCGACAAGCGTGTGTCACCCGGCGGTGAGAAGGAGATTTTTGATTGATTGATTTAAATATGTATTAACAGTTTGCAGAATTACAATACATTTCAAGCACAAACTCAATACAAAGACTGTTAACTGTGAGTGGACGACCCAATTAAGCATTACACTTGTTTACAACAGGGTCCACATTGTTCAATTCATCAAAACATTAAAGACGTACAAATAGACACTTCTATATAGTTAAAGAACAGAACAGGAATTCATCATTAAAACTCCCTAACCGGGAATCGAACCCGGGCCGCGGCGGTGAGAGCCCCGCACCCTAACCACTAGACCACCACGGAGATGGACAATAATGATGAGAAGGGCAGCACATGGTGAAGAGAACGGGCTATTTTATAAAGTAAAGTTATTTTCAATGTCATGGATCAGGGTTACAGTAAATGACAATGTAATTTAGCCAGGGGTGCCATGGATGAAAAGATTACAGGGGTGATCTGAAGCAAACATGAGAACCAATGCTTTACTTTATTTCTTCAGACGATTTTTCAATGTTTTGTTAACAATTTGGACATAATGTTACTTCGAGCAGTTCGAGCTGCCCACTGCCCAGATGTCTTCCTGTATCCCTTGACATGGCTTCACAATTCCCTCCCAGGGGGCGTTTGACAGCGTGAAAGAAGACAACTACAAGAGCAACTCCTCCCAGTGGATGGGCTGCAGGCTGCATCTGTTCCATTGGCTAGTGCCTATCACTGCCGGGTGACGCGCTTCATTTTCACGCTTGTGCGCGGCTTCCATTTGAGTCTGTCCGTCGCGTCCATTTGAGACTGTCCGTCGCGTCCGTTGGGCGCGGAGGTGGAGCTTATTTTCCATCCACCAGCTGTCTAAAAAACCCACGAAGAAGAAAACTTGAGCTTCAAGTTCACGCTTCTGAAGCTCCTGGTGTGCTCACAGGGTCTGCCCTCCTCTCTTCTTTCGCACTAACAAAAACACATGGCTATGTCAATTTAAAAACTATTGTTTTCCTCAATTTGCTACCAGCTAGCCTATACCATCATGTATATACAGGTCCATCTACAATTTACAATTTACAATTACAATTTAGGCATTTAGCAGACGCTCTTAATCCAGAGCGACTTACATTTAAGCAAGAACAAAGCATGGGAATACATCACATAAAAAGCATTTATCATGAAACATGCGTAAGCTAAGAAAGTAACAGTGGAATATTTATATAGTGAAACTATACATACACTATACATATAAACTATACATCTCAATGAATTAGAATATTTTGTAAAAGTTCATTTTCTTCTGTAATATAATTCAAAAGGGAAACTTTCATATTCTCAGGTGCCAAATCTAGCTGGAAAGGAAAATTAGCATCGCCATGAAGCTTGTCAACATACGGAAGCACAATGTACTCTAAAAAGCTGTGTTGAAACCTGTCAATGAGAGACACCAGGATTCTTGTATGATGTTCTTAAAATTGTATTGTTTGTCTTTCATTTTCTCTGTGAAAACATGACAGCATGACAAACATTCATTCTATGCCCAAAATAAAGACAAACAGAACTGAACTTACATCAAATGAGACATGAGGGGAACATATATATTGATCAAACCACCATTGACACACAGGGGAAGACAAATAACATTTAAACACACTACAAATTACTACAACAGAATCCACTACAACACATCACTAAATCAGATTAACAAAATAAAATACAATGAACTATCAAAATGCATTTATTCAAAATCACAATAAATTCAAATGTAAACCCCTGCCCATCCCCAAAGCAAAGGGGACATGGTGCACAGCCAATCTGAAGCAGCTGGCCCTTCTTTTTGTGACCAGCTATTAAACTCCAGTACTCATTTGAACTGATACTCAAAACAAAAACATGAATTAAGTCCTGATAAAACAACTTGGCATTTGACAAAATATAACACAATGGATGTGTATTCCAGTCCGTAATTTCATCACCACAATTGCAGTGTGTCATTCAACCAGTTGTGTTGTGTGTAGTCATTTGTGCATGTAGAATGTAGTAGTGCTGCAAATAAATATAAACTTAATTAAACCAAAATTTCCACCAGGTTTTACCAACTTTGTGTGGCCATCACAAAACCATTGTTAAGTTTCAAGACAACCGTCTATTATGATATTTTACAGCACTGTGTGCCTCCATACATTGACAAGCTTTATGTTGATGCTGATATTCCTTTTCCAGCAGCACTTGGCACCTACTGTAGCTGCCCAGGGCCAAAACTACACAGTGATGATTTAGGCCATGGTGTTGGTCCACTGACAGTGAAAACTTAACAATGGTTTCAACACAGCCATCTTTTTAGAGTACATAATTGTGCTTCAGTATGTTGACAAGCTTCATGGAGATGCTAATTTTCCTTTCCAGCTTGATTTGGCACCTGCCCACTGAGCCAAAACTACTAGTAATTGGTGCACTGACCATGGTATTACTGTGCTTAACTTACCAGCCAACTGGCCTGACCTGAACCCCACAGAGAATCTAGGTTGTCTTGTCAAGAGGAAGGTGTGAGACATAAGACTGAACAGTGCCACAGGCTGATCACCTCCATGCCTCGCCCCATTGATAATTTGTTCAAAAGTAGCCCAGACCAAGTATTGACATACTGTATATTTATACTTCTCGGAGTGTCCCAGAAATAATATGTATCGGCCAATATTGTTGTCGCCGGACCAACGTCGCCGGCTGGTTGACTGGATTAGCTGGTTGACTCTCTCTCACACACACACACACACACACACACACACACACACACACACACACACACACACACACACACACACACACACACACACACATCTCTCTCTCACTCTCTCTCTCTCTCTTAATAAGCAGTGACTTATTTAGTCAGGAGTTATTACCACCTCTCTGAAACACGTTCATTACTGGCAGGAAGTAACACCTTCCATTTATGAGTCAGTTCAGATGTTCTTTTTAAGGTTCTTTCTTTCTTTCTTTCTTTCTTTCTTTCTTTCTTTCTTTTTCTTTCTTTCATTTTGTTTTTGTCTATGACAAATACAAGCTCACGAGGTGTTGCATGATGCCCTGTGAGCTTGTAGATCGCCTATTTCCGCAGAACGTTTGCTGGGGATTGAGTGGTTGAAGCTTTGCACCTGCTCAGATTACTTTACTGTACTTTACTGGACCACCCAGGCTGTGAATTAAGGCTTCCTGCTGTGACTGGTGCTGGGATCAAATTGGTGGCTAACTGTTTTGTATTCAGCATTCTACAGTAGATTGGTGTAATGGCAACAGTAAGATGTTTTGTAAGTTTGTGAAGCACTCACAGGTAATAAAAGAGGAGAGCAGAATGCGAGAATCTTAAAGGACCTATAACATAAAATTCAACTTTTTCAATTTCTTTTGTGTTTTTGGGGCTCCCATGTGTGTTTTCTATCCCCACAAATAACCAATTTTGAACAATCAGGCCTTCATGTCATAATGGGTGTTTTAATGGAAATTGCTCTCAGAAACAGCTCGACTGATTTTGGCCTCATCGTGATGTCATCAATGTCACCCTACTTTGTATAATTCCTCCTTTTCTTCAGTCTTCAGTTGCAAATTTGCATTTCCACTTTGTTTACAATGTCCACCATTGTTGATTTTCCAAGCTGGCATGGAATGGAAACAAGCCTGGTTTTATCTAGCATGAGTATTATAATGACTCAAATATTAAATAATCTGCATATCAGCACCCCCACCACCTCAGGACATTGTGGTACTGCAGCTAAAACTGCTTTCAAAGTCCAGAAAGAAATGACAAGGCTGGTTATATCAGAGTGGTGATTGAGGCTCAAACCATTAGAAATAACTTTGAGGGACATGGACAATATGATTATTAAATATTAAAAGCAGTTTTAAAATGCATGTTATTTGCACTTTAAATTAAAAGGATCAGGATGGAAAAATCTGCTGACCCGCAAATGTCATTTAATCCACCTAAAAGAGTTAGATCATATCGTTTAGCCTAGGGAAATTAGCCGAAAAGCTTGTTTTTGGTCTTAAAAGAAGAATCAGAGATATTAGTGTTATAAAATATAAACTCAGCGTCCATATAGACAGAATAAGACCAGCAGATTTTCCATTTCCGTTTTTTTTCTTCTTTTTTTTAATTGATTGATCATCAGGCAATTACTGATCAATCATTGAATTTTGTTTTATGCTTTTTTCTGGAGGGGGAGGGGGGGGGGGGGGGGTTATGCTTTGAAATAATAATTAAAAAACTAAATGTAGCCCATAAAAGTCCCAACCCAGAGTTTGGAAACCAGTGAACCAGTGGAGGAAAATATTATTTAAAAAATAAAGAAAAAATGTCTGGAATAGCAAAACGCTGCTTGACAGCCACACATTGTCACGTGTCACCCTCAAGCTAATGTGTTCATAATTTGGTGAAGATGCAACAAACTGCTTTTGTGGCAGTGCCCCCTACGGGTCAAAGGGAAATCGCTTGTGTTACCTTCAATTTGCGATTCAAATTTGAGGTCGATGGCATGCCCAACACTGGACTTTTCCCCTGTTCGACCAAAACCAGATTTGATTGTTTTATTGTTGGGTTATTTATGTATTTATTTACTGGACAGTTTTTTATTGATTGGTGTCCGTTTGAGCACGGAATGTGTTTGTAGCATGGAATGTGATGATTTGATTGGCTGAGCATTATGTATGATAAGAGTGACCCTCACTTCACACAAGTGTGATTTTAGTATTTACTTATTTAAATATTGCACACATCTAGACGCTGCCCTCAGGCTGGGGTCATTCTCATCCCTATAGATATCTGTTGCCAGAAGAGTGTGTCACTGATATAAACAGTGTCCAGTGTTTGTCATTACTGTCCGGATTTCCAGAAGATATGTACCTTGTGAAAACTGGGTACAGTATCTGTTGGTTTAAACATGTGCTTACGTTCAGTCTCAATGTTACAATGTCTCAATGTTGCATTTGATCAGATAGTACCTCAGATAGATTCAGACTGAGGTTAAACGTCCTTGCAGATACTGCTTTTCAATGCATGTGCCATGAAACCTTTGTGGATATACACATAATTATCTTCTCTAGGTTCTCCCCCGGATGAGCCCCTTGCGGCGTGATCACCTCGATCATCCATACGACTGGCTAATAACTCGGCCAGTACCTTCCCTGCCTGTTTTCTTTAGTTGCTACATCCACACAGGTAGCGTGAGACGCCCTCGTGATCGATGCCCATCCACAGCACAAGTTTGCTGGCTGGGAGCTTGTGGTGTCTATTGGCAGTAAAATGGCCAGCCTCATCCTCGTGGATGCAGCTTTATTTTTTATTTTATTTTTCAGCATGAGATCCTGGTTTGGGAAAATGCTTTTCAAAGTGTCCAGTCACTCCATTCAACTCCAGTACATGTCCCGTGCTCCTCCCCGTGCAAGTCAGGTTACACTGCTAGAGAAACTTGATATACATGACTGCTGGAAGGCTTCGACTCCATTTGCTGCTGTAAAGTTGACTCTCTTCCTGGGTCCGGTGCTGTGGAATGATGCCTTTGATCGGGTGGCAGATTAGACTTTTTGTGCCACTGTTTCTGTCTTACCACCATTTGACCAAGCGCAGTGACGTAATTCTCAGGAGGATGTTGGGAACTGGGTCTTTCAGACAGCGGCATAGGTGTAGCTGTTGGCTGCTGATATGAGGGTAAAGAGGACAATCTGTGGCTCTCTGAGGGCAGACTCCTCTGAGACCCCGGGAGTGCTGAAGCCCACTCTGGTCCATTGTGACACCTCACTCCTCCAGCTACTCCTTGTTCAGGTGCAACCACTCCTCTTACCAGCTCTGTCAAACCAGCGTCTGCTACAACACCAACCCCCACAGTAGTTCTCGGATTGCTCGTCATAGGTGCTTGGGGGCACAGTCTGTCTCTCCTTCTTTGTTGATGCAGGATACCGCAATGTTCTTGAGGTTGAGGCTGACACTGACTCTGTGGTTTGCATGGGGATGCACACCTCCTACTTCCACCCCCTGAAGAGTCCTTAGGCCCTCCAGAACCTGTTGCTTGTTCAGATTGTAGGTAATGTAACTTATTGTAGCCATACTGGTTAGTTTGAGTAAACAGTGACTTCCGGTAGCCATTTGACTGGTTAGTTTGAGTAAATGGTGACTTCCTGACACTTTCTGATTGGACAGTTAGGGGCCAAGGATGCTTCAGACTGGTGGCATCTTGCTTTGCGTTGCATTTACTTGGCGACAATAGTGAGTCAGCGTTGTGCAGTAGGCCAGCAACCCCAGAGGGCTGTGTGTTGTCATGAGAGGCATAGTGTAACCTTGCCTGGTTCTCATGTTCCAGCAGATCATACAACATCTTTTGCTCTTGCTCCCTCATAGCCTCTTTATCATCTGCTTCTCTGCGCGCTGTCTGCACTTCCTCCTCTAGCTGCAAAACACGGGTCCTCAGCTGTGCTACCAATGCATCTTTATCACTTTCGGGCACTTTGCTTTCCTGCTTCATTGATTTAATGGTGGTAGAATTGTAAATTTCTGCCAGTGTGATTTTGGCCTCTAATTCATGCATATGAGCAGTTGTTTCGGCCAGAGCTCGCTCTAAATGCTCACACCTCTCCCTAAGGGCCTGGTTGCTCTTGTCCAAATCTAGTGGCAGGTCTCTAAGGGCTTGTATCTCAGCCTCATAATAAGCCCTCATATCAACCACATGTCTATAATGCTTCTCTCTAAGATTTTGCCTTAGTAGAGAAAGGACAAGTGAATCTCCTGATGACGAAGACCTCTCCAAATGTTGAATAGTGGCAGAGGTTGAATTTATTTTCAGGTTGCTGGTGTGACTGGCCTCGTCCTCACTGGCTGAAGGGGCACAAGCTTCGCCTTGCAGGCTGGCTGTCGAGGAGCAGGCCTGGGTCTTATCCTGGGAGATAGAGGGAACTTCCCCTACCTTGGTAGAGGAAGGTGCATCATCTGAAAGGCTGGATATAAT
The DNA here is from genome assembly GCF_964188405.1 of Protomyctophum parallelum. NCBI lineage: Eukaryota > Metazoa > Chordata > Actinopteri > Myctophiformes > Myctophidae > Protomyctophum > Protomyctophum parallelum. The sequence continues at coordinate 27,979,096 of NC_139711.1, forward strand.
AGAGGAATAGTCTGTATCTGTATCTCCAGGGTTGATACTGCACTCAAGGCTGGGCTGACTCATCTCTGGGCTGACAGTAGGTCCTGTTTTTTGGCAGCCATGAGCCTGGGTGGGGAAGGATGGGATGAAGTGAGAGAGTGAAGTGATGCCAGAGGTTTGTTCTGACTGGCACACATGAACTGCTGGGTCCAAAGTTAACTGTGATGTCAAAGGAATTGGTATATGCCTATGGGAGACACCAGAATATGCGTACGTATGGTCACTGCTCATCACTGTAGCTGCACAGCCCTCTATGGTAACATTTGCATTAATTGTCTCCGTTGTTTTATGGAGTGGAGTCAAAGGGGAGTGGGAAGCCGCACCTGTCAAGTCCACGGGGAGAGAACAGTCATTGGAGACGAGGGTGGAGGTGACTGGGTTTGGCTGGCCACTGTTCTCGTGTTTCTGGTGTGATTGAACCAATGCTGTAAGCAGGTGAAACTGCTTCTCGACCAGCTGCAGGATAGGCAACCATATGCCCTCGCCATCCTTCCGAATCTCGGGCTCTGCCTCCAGGCTGTTTTGGGTCTCCTGTACCAATACTTTTAGGGTCTCTTTAGGGTCTTTAGCGGTACTTAGACGTAGAGTCAAGAGCTTGTTGCATGTTGGTGTGACATCGACTAGCCTGCTGTCCACAGTGTCTCCAGTTGTTTGTGAGGTTTGGGCATGTCCGTCCTCTGCCCCGGCCAGCCCAGAGGCCGATGTCCCTTCAGAAGATACCAGGGAGTCACCCTGGTATGTACTGAGGTGTAACATGAACCTGCTCGCTCACTGTGTCCCCTGTCTGACTCCTGGGTCTCTCTCTTGATGTCTTTCTTGGTCTGTGGCTCTCCTGAGATATCTTTCAATCAACTGGTCACACATTCACAAAATATCTCTCCATAACGTCTGCAGTGCCATTCATATAGGCTGAGCAGAGCTGACGTCATACACAACACAAACGATACGAGTTGAGACGAAGAACCATTTAATTCCTAAATCGATTCATAGATGGATCCTATTATGTGAGTGATCACATGACCCCAAATTCTAGACCTCCAGTTTCTGTGTGTGTGTGTGTGTGTGTGTGTGTGTGTGTGTGTGTGTGTGTGTGTGTGTGTCACTTTTTATTGAGGTGCACTAGCCAAGTCTACGGTGGCAGCCAAGTCTATGGACTTTTGATGTTTAGAGCCTAATTAAAAATAACCAGTCGCCAGCCACGTCTATTGACTTTGTTTGTTTATATTAGGCTACAGTAGTTATGATGTAATCTTTTTGCCACCCAAGTATGGACTTTAATGTTTGTTTAGACCAGTAAATGACAATGTAAGACTTAATTTGGCTGATATAAATTACTACCCTCCTTGCCCCCTCACTTCACACAGGTGTGATTTTTAGTTCCACACAAAAACTCTATATAGCTCAATGTTGAAAATGAATGGTATTCCCCTTTAACCCTAGAACACTAAACATATTTTTGTTACACAATCACTAAACACGGGTATATTTTACCCAATATAAAATATTCCATAAAAAATATTTCTCATCAAAATATATTGCAGTATAGTAATACATGGCAACTTGAGGTACTCTGCTTTAATATTTCACCATGACTTTTCACAAAAAAACTAAATTGATTTCAAGCATATTCTTTTTAAAATATTCCTAAAAAAGATTTGCTCATCCACATATGACATAAATTAGGGTAAACAATAGAAAAGCAAAGTAAAATCACAATTCCAATTGTTACATCGGTAGATCGACATAGCATTAACTCTCCCTATAACGCAACACGCCACAGTGTACAGACTGTGTTGCTGTGCATTAGACCTTCATGAATATTCATGGCAGCTTTTGTTGAACCGACGCTGGCAGATTGGAATAGATATTCTTAGCGTCAATATGATGACACGCTACAGAGAGAAAAGCAGCAGCATCTCAGACAAGTTGGATTCTAATGAATCCGTTTGTTGGAGTTTTCACACTTTAGCCAACAATGTGGAAATTAGAAAGGGGTGAAATCTCATTAAGTACCTTTGTGGCGTGCTGACATTTCATTTGCATCCTGTGAGAAAAAGAAGGCACATCTCTTCATTTCACACTTTGGCGTACCAATTTCCTCCTCATCCATACTAGACAGGGGAGCTCAAAAAGGAAATAATGTATAACATTAATTTCCGCAGCATTGGCAAGTATGGCATTGGCGCTTTATATCAGAGCGACAGTAGAGTGGATGCCATGACACGGGCCGTGTGACGGATGAGCCATGCAGCCCTGGATGCACCCAGGACCCAACTTTATGAATCTCTCCTGTCACATAATTCTATGGCTCCAATATCCAATGGAGAGCTTTGTTCTAAACAGCAGAGAATGTGGTGCAATGTTTTCCTTCTTACAGCAGTGCATTCTGTCATATTTTAAATGCTTAAAGTACAGGTGTAATGATACATTATGCAACATTTTACAAATTAGAGGTGTAGCAATACACAGTGCAATGTTTTAAATGCTTATAAGTGCTTATGGAGGCACATTTACTCTAACCCCTAACCTAAACATAACCGCAAGCACGGAAGCAGCGCAAGCACAGGAGCAGTGCATGTTCGGACTAACTATGTGCAGTGTGATTGGATGAGTGGATGTCGACGTGGAGCTGAGATGGCCCAATGGATGACCGCCAACAACTGCACTGATTTCCCTGACATAACTCGCTCTGCAAGTCTGTGACTTAATTACCCAACCCATTACAGTTGCTGGCAGCATGGGGCATCAATGCTGATGGTTTCCCCAATGCCTTTAGATCCATCCCCTCCGTTAGGGCCCAGGAGGAGAACTGATGGCTTGTGATGAAGTGCCCTTGAGCAAGACACTGTGTACAGTACGTCCAAGTGTTCCTAATGACCAGGTTGGTGCCTTGAGTTGCCTCTGCCGTCAGTGTGTGAATGAAATTCACTTTGTAAAGCACTTTGGGTAAAGGTAGGAATGTAAGCCATTCATCAATAATGTACTACTCACCTTCACTAAATAGTACAAACATGTTCACAGTTAGGATTGGAAATCAAATCAGTTTAGATTAGAATCTAAACTGTTATTGATATCAATAACAACAACATCAATATCTATCAATCAATATCAATAACACCGCCCTAGAAGTCAAACGAACAAAAGGAGTCAATTAAGCTCAGCTAGCAATTTTTACTCTAGCTTTTAGTGGTTCCTTGTGAATGCAGATTTAGTATATATTTCAATAGGTAGAGTCTGAGTCGTTCCTTATTGAAGTGTGTACCTAAATAGGTGACAGGTAGTCTGCATGGTATTACGGCATGGGCTCGGCCAACAATATAAAAAGCCACACCGCGTCACTGTGTCTCTGTGAGACGACTCTCCAGAGCTGGCAGATCGGGCATTGGGCGGTGAGCGAGAAAACCACTTTATTCTATCTCATTCTATGTGATATCATTGAATTGTGACTTACTGTGTACTTCTCTCTGCAAACCCTAGGGATCGGTGGGGCTTACATGGGCATTGAAATGAAAACGAGCGAGGAGCTCACAACAAGTTAATGGAAAAGGAGTGTGAAACCTAACCAATATACACGGCTGAGTACAAATACTTTCCGAATGATTTGATGATATGATTCAATTTCTGGACTAGAGCTAGCGCACTTACCTTTATGAACTGCCATTACCTAGGTTAACCTTACCTGAAGTGATTTACGTTGATAACCTACCTGTGAAGATCCAAAACTACGACAGCCCCCTGAAAAGTAGAAATAGTCATTGATGAACTTTCTGTTGGCCCATTTACCATCTCGCTGCTTTCCCTGAAAGTTTGATCACTTGTAAATTATTATTTTGTGAAATTTGCCTGGTTTGGGCACCATTTTGGTTCTCCCTCAGGTGAGGGTCGATGGCATGCCATATCCTGTTTAGTATCATTTGGTTGTAAACCTTTGCATTGATACAAGTCAGGCTGATGCCTCGGTAGTTGTCTGGCTTTGAGAGGTCCCAGCGTTCGGCACTGGAATAATGCTATAGACAGAGACCATATTTCAGGATGTTTGTTGTTCATTTCAGTCAGACAACTCACGAATAGATTAAACAATATTTATTTGCAGAATGAGTAACAAGTGTGCATATGATATTTGACTTGGCGTTCGGCTCTGCTGGATTTCTCCCTGCTCGGCATGATTAAGCAACATCATAAAACATAAGAGCAGGGAGATAGATATACAATAACCCCCCCATGGGGAGCATAGATAGCAGAGCCCACCGGTGGTGCTGGGGTGGTGGTGGGAGAAAACATCACATACAACCGGGAACCATGAGCAGAGGAAGGCAGGAAGAGCATGGAGTCTAGTGAGCTTAAGTAGCCTGCCCAATTGGTCAGCTGACTGCAGCATCGGCGAATGATGTGTGAGACTTGCACACACTTATACGCCCACATAGTAATGCAGCATGTTAACCCCTTGAGTATAGAATGAGCCTTTGAGCATGGCAAGAACCCCCCTTGAGGTTGACTGACTGAACTGACTCCGCGAGCTGCGTTTGATTAGTGCCAGGTTCCAAAACTCCAGGATGAGGTCATCGAGGGCACAGTTCTTTATGACCTCTAGGGGTATGCCATCAGGCCCAGCAGTCTTGCCCTCCCTCACTGTGGACTTCGCCTTGGAAAACTCACTGGTCGTGAAGTGACCATCTTCGACGTCCAGGCCCTGGAGGATTGCCGGCACGTCCTCCTCAACTCCATCCATTGCTGTACCCAGTGGCTTCTGGAAGTGGCCGAACGGAACCAGGTAGTCACCCTCTCCTCGGGGCTGTGTCCCTCCACCTGTCAATGGACCTTTTCATGTTTTAGGAATGGGTCGACCAAAGGAGAAGTTCCCAACTTAATTTCTCAAAAGAATAATAGGCACGTTTATTAAAATGAAATCAATTTTTTCATTTTGGTAAAATATGAAAGAAGAGTAGCTCATGTTGCCATGTATTGCTGTACTTTGGGTAAAATATACCCGTGTTTAGTGATAGTGTAAAAATATGTATAGTGTTCTAATCTAGGGTTAATTTGGTCTTGATCGGTGCATGGCTGGCTGGCTGGTTATTCCCCCCCCCCCCCCCCCCGCTCTCTTGCATGTGTAACTGTAAACCTTCCTCTCACTAATGACTTTCAAACTGCTGTGGTTTCACGGCCATTTGGACTAATTGGCCCAAATCATTGACTCTCATCACATCCCACAAAGGCCTCATTCACACGTACCAAACACCAATCAAGCAATGTTTGGTCGTTTTTTGGGCCACCACAATGCTTTTCCAATGGGAGTCACATGGTTTGATCAAACATTTGTGTTTGATTGCTGATTGCTGATTGCTCCCCCCTCATCAAACAAAAATGTTTGGTCAAACCATGTGACTCCCATTGAAAATGAATTGGAGCAGCAATCAAACAACAATCAGACATCGCACCCGGACCGAACATTTGTTGTGTAGGTGTGTACGAAGCCTAAAAATACCCCCTGTTGTTTAGAAGACTGCCTTATCCTGCCATGCAAATGAACCCAGCCACCAGACTGAAAGCCCCCCACCATGCAGGCACACACTCTCACGTGCGCACACACGCACGCACGCACACACACACGCTCTCATGGCTCATTAACCCGCAGAGGGCACAGGAAATGGAACCTTTGACAAGATGTCGGGGAGCGACTAACGACCTAATCAAGGGTTTCGCCAGTGGCTAAAGGAGCATTAAGCAAATGCCGCGACTAAATGCAAGGGAACGGCAGAGGAAGCAGACAGAATAAGCAGGCGCAGACAGAACAAACTGTTACGGAATAGCTGATGGTGAAACTAGTGAAACTGAACTTAACTTGAAATTTGATGTGATCTGGTAGATTTACGTAAAGTGAAGATTTTTGAGGCGATAGCCCCTCCTACAGGTTTAATGTTTGTTTTTAGTTCAATGTTTGTTTTAAAAATCACACCTGTTTGAAGTGAGGTGCGCTAATTATTAAAGTCTAACTCATGTTGATTAGGTGATGTAATGGTGATGTAAAACAAACAGTGCCAACACAAACATTAAATGCCATTAACAATAAAGAGACAATATGACGTAATGAGTTATCATTGTCAATGGTGTTTATTAAACAAACATTGAACTAAACAAACATTAAAAATATATAGGATGCCATTAACAATGAAGGGAAGATTTACATCATGTTGTCCCTCATTGCGTCATATTGTCTCTTTATTGTTAATGGCATTTAATGTTTGTGTTGGCACCGTTTTCATGGGCGCACTTTGCCCATGAGCTTCCCCTGTGTAACTGGTCTCCACTCAACAAACACCAACTATTAGGTCAAGTAAATTTTATTTAAAGAGAATTGGAAAATGCAAATTAAATGGAGTTGGAACAACTAAGGTTCGGGAGGTTTGGCCAAGCAGAAGACAACCCACCTGCCTGCCATCTCCACCCTTGCCAACCAAACTCCACCCTTGCCAACCATGCAAACCACTCATCCACCTCCAACTAGCCTGGCCACTCCTACCTCGCCCATCACCGTGGGTACTTAAACTCAAGTGGCAAAAATGCCAGTGTGCTAGTTTCCAGTAACCCACCCTCCCTCCCTTTCTCCATACACTGCAGGTTCCAGAGGGGGTTTCTACTATAGCCTACCACTCAGGCTCACGCCTCGACCCCTAAGCCAAAGTATCTGGGTCCGCCCCCTCGAACTCCTGATCCCACTGCCACCCATGTCCCCCCGCCCCTGGCCTTCTAAGCCTCACGTCACATGCTCACATGTGGCGGTGAACTGACGACCATGCCGGCTTCACCATGTATTTAATGCCTTGGCCGTTTATGACACGCGCCACATGCTTCGCCCATAGGCGACCGTGCTGGCATCACCATGTATTTCATTGCCCTGGTCGTCTATACCACACGTCCCATGCCTCGCATGCGACGCGCCTGTGGACGACCATGCTGGCTCACCATGTATTTTAAGCCTTGGCCGTTTATGCTGCGCGTCCCATGCTGCGCAATGTGCGCATGTGGCGTACCCATAGACGACCATGCTGCTTCACTATGTATTCCATGCCTTGGCCGTTTATGCTGCGCGTCCCATGCTTCGCATGTGGAGCTCCCATAGACGACCATGCTGGGCTCACCATGTATTTCATGCCATGGCCGTTTATGCTGCGCGTCCCATGCTGCGCATGCTACGCACCCATAGACGACCATACCCCGCATTTATACTTCATGCCTCAGCGTTTGTGACCACAAATGACCATACTCCACGTTTATTCAATAAACCATCTTAAAGGGTTCCCATGTGTGATGTTTGGTCTTTCCTAGTGAATGGTAATTGCGCTTCACGGACAATTATTATGCACACTTGCGGGCCGCTGTTAGCACATGTATCCAGGGCTAATATCTCTATTTTGTTTGTGGAATTTTGCAACATCAGGGGTTTCTTTATTTTTATTTGTTTCAAACCATACAATAAAAAAATCTGAATAAAACTATAGATAATAAATAAATAATCCAACTATCTCAATAAACAATACATCATCAATGTGTTCAAAAAACCAGGACAAAGCTACAATATCCTACCCCTTCATGACAGTTTTATTATTATAAAACAACATTGAGAGAGAAACAAATAATTCAAACATACACTAATACTTCAACACAACATGCAGTAGCCTCAGAAACCTTCATCAGCATCAACAGTTTCAATTTCCCTCCTCAGTGCTGTACTTCTTGAAAATGCTTTTCTTATTGATGTTTAAAATGTGGCATATTGCTTTGTTTTATCTTTTCCTGACGTTCACTCGACAGAGTAACCCGGCAGACTGAAATTAATTCATATGCATGTTTGAGTAGTGCAGACAAAGGCTGCTCTTCCTTCCTTGGTCACAGCCGGTTTGAATCAATGCACTGAAAGGGACAAAACCATGTTTAATCAGATCATTGGATTGTCTCAGTAGCTGCATTCCGTACGCTGATCACGGCTACTGTTTTGACAGCGACGAGGTGCGTTGTCTGACAATACTAACCCTTACTACCCTTACTAATAGCTTCCCATATTTTCACATCGTAAGCCATTTGAGCACACTTAGCCTGTGCCAAAGTACCTCTGTCCAAAATGAGTTGGAGCCACGGGATGCACCTCTGTGGTCAGAATGGTTATGTCTGGGAATGCCTGGATGATAGACTTGGCTCCCCGTGGAGTGGAGAAGAGACTAAGGAGGATGATATGTCTGGGTTGGACGCCATGTTCTGTCAGCACTCTGACAGCCTCCGTCACAGTGTTCCCTGTGCTAATGATTGGGTACATGAGCAGCACCTTCCTTCTGTACACGTCTGGGGGGAACTTGGCGTAGTAGACCTTAGCCCTCTGGGTCTCCTCGTCGGTCTGAATGAGAATCTTTCCGATGCGGATCGAGCGGCAGCAGTCTCTAAGACCCTGCTCCATGGCCTCACCGCTCCTCATGATGCTGACCCCGCAGTTTCCCCTCTCAAACTGGACACCTTCGTACCGGTGCCCTGTGGGCGTGGTGACAGTGCACCCCGAATAGGGGAGCTGATTCAGCCCCTCTTCGACCGCCAGCCTGATCAGTCGCTCGGCACAAAACACAAAATCCCCTCTGCTGGTCATCTTGTCCCGGATTATTGTCTGTAATTCCCGGATCTGGTCATTGAGCGGGAGCAGTTTTACTTGAGGCCCCAAAGGCTCTTGGATCACCTCAGGCTGTGTGCTCCGGACGCCACCTGGTTCGGCACTATACGCCACCGCCGCAGCCGGTGAGCAGAACCGAACCTGCATCATTGGTTGTACCTGGCAACTGTTGCCCTTAAAGCTTTGACTGGGACAAAGCATCCTGGGGGGTATCAGTGTGGTCAAGACAAAATGAATGCTAGGCTTTATTTATTTAGCTTGTGTTCAATGCATGTGTTGTGAAATGTAAGAATGCCTTTGTTTAACATTGCTTAATGACATTACATTATCTGAGAATTAATTTAAAGGACAAAAACCTGGTTGTGATGACATTGTGATGTCATTGCATGATGAAGCCATTAGTAGAATGCCAATGACACTACTTCTTGTTGCTTGAATTATTTCATATATATATATATTCATATTAGCATCACGTCTAACAGGAGTGAATATGTCAAAGATGTGACACGTCAGTTCAAATTCAGACGCCCAACGCTTGTGATCAGTGTTACGTGTTACACCACAAACCTAACATGCCCATATATGGATACCTCTTGAAACTGGATTTTCTGGCCCGAAAAGTGTCCTGAAAGTGTCCTGAAATAAATAATAATAATAATAATGTGTTAAGGCTGCTACGTGGCCTGAACATGAAGTAGCATGATCAGCTCTTTCTGGCTTGGGGTTCTCGTGTCAAGGGAAAACCCATATCTGAGAACAGTCTTTTTGTGGAAGCCATAGAGTTGGCCTATGGCAAGACGGGAGTGCAGCCTCCAGAACAGTGTCAGAATCAAAATCAATCTTTATTGTCACATCACATTTATTGGTTGTGAGGGCTCATCATTGCAGTTAAAAGATAAAGAGAAAAACATGAAGTGCGTAGTACATGACTAATCTGGCGGCGGTGGCTCAGGGGTAGAGTGGCTGGATGGAAACCGCAAGGTTGCCAGTTCGAACCCGGGCTCCTCCAGAGTTAGTGTTGAATTGTCCTTGAGCAAGACACTGAACCCCTAATTGCTCCTGATGTGCTGGTTGGTGCCTTGCATGATTTCTGCTGCCATCACTGTATGAATGTGTGTGTGAATGGGGGAATGTAATGCACAATCTATGTAAAGCGCATTGAATAAAGGCGCTATATGAATACACCATTTACCATTTTGGTAATGGAATGGAATGTTTTAGTCGACTAAATCTACAGTTGATTTAGTAGACTGAAATGTATTTTGGCGGCAATGGATTTGATGCTGTCGTTATGACTGATTTTACACTGAAAAGAGCGTGTCGTGCTGCGACGCATGGTGAGATTGTAAATTGTCAGCATGCAACCACGTGTAAAATGATTTGTCGGCCCAGGCGGTGGCGTAACCGTCTTTGGCACCCGACTGGTAATCCAGCCGCGGGTTCGACTCCCGAGCCCGACACGGCCTTTACTGCATGTCTTCCCCCATCTCTCTCCCGTTTCCTGTCAGCCTACTGTCTGTCCCTTCAAAAAACCAATAAAAGGCGTAAGCCGCAAAATAAATAAATATATAAAATGATTTGTCTTTTACTTATACTGGATCTCTTGTCCACTAGTCCCTTCCTAACATTTTAGACTAGTTTTAATTTTTTTTACGAAACTGTCAATATATTTAGTCGTGGTTGTAGTCATCATAGCTTAGTTTCCATTTAGTTTTTGTCAGTGAAAAAAGGTAGTCGACAAACATTTTTCGTCATAGTATTAGTCGACAAAATCAACACTGCTCACAACCCAGAGAGACAAGTCTGCATCCTAGGCACTCTCCAAGGCTGTCTTGTTCCGGGATGTCTGTACGGCGGTTGGTGTCTCCTTTGACCTTCGTCACGTACTATAACTTGGATGTGACAACTTCCGCCGTGGCTCACGCAGTCCTGTAAGTTGCCACAAGGTGAGGAATTCCCCACACGGTGAGTTTCCCTGTAGTGTTCCGAGTACGTTGACAGGCTAACCTCAATGCACCAAGCACAGCTGGCTCTCATCCTAGAGCACATAAGGCGTTCTAGTTAGTGACCCAGTTAGTGACCTGGGTACCTGGGCTGGGGACCATGTGCTACCCTATACCGGGTTAGTGACCTGGGTACCTGGGCTGGGGTCCATGTGCTACCCTATACCGGGTTAGTGACCTGGGTACCTGGGCTGGGGACCATGTGCTACTCTATACCGGGTTAGTGACCTGGGTACCTGGGCTGGGGTCCATGTGCTACCCTATACCGGGTTAGTGACCTGGGTACCTGGGCTGGGGTCCATGTGCTACCCTATACCGGGTTAGTGACCTGGGTACCTGGGCTGGGGACCATGTGCTACTCTATACCGGGTTAGTGACCTGGGTACCTGGGCTGGGGACCATGTGCTACTCTATACCGGGTTAGTGACCTGGGTACCTGGGCTGGGGTCCATGTGCTACCCTATACCGGGTTAGTGACCTGGGTACCTGGGCTGGGGACCATGTGCTACTCTATACCGGGTTAGTGACCTGGGTACCTGGGCTGGGGACCATGTGCTACTCTATACCGGGTTAGTGACCTGGGTACCTGGGCTGGGGACCATGTGCTACTCTATACCGGGTTAGTGACCTGGGTACCTGGGCTGGGGTCCATGTGCTACCCTATACCGGGTTAGTGACCTGGGTACCTGGGCTGGGGACCATGTGCTACTCTATACCGGGTTAGTGACCTGGGTACCGGGCTGGGGACCATGTGCTACTCTATACCGGGTTAGTGACCTGGGTACCTGGGCTGGGGACCATGTGCTACTCTATACCGGGTTAGTGACCTGGGTACCGGGCTGGGGACCATGTGCTACTCTATACCGGGTTAGTGACCTGGGTACCGGGCTGGGGACCATGTGCTACCCTATACCGGGTTAGTGACCTGGGTACCGGGCTGGGGACCATGTGCTACCCTATACCGGGTTAGTGACCTGGGTACCTGGGCTGGGGACCATGTGCTACTCTATACCGGGTTAGTTACCTGGGTACCTGGGCTGGGGACCATGTGCTACTCTATACCGGGTTAGTGACCTGGGTACCTGGCAGACAATTGTTCAAGTCGCTCCGGTCCGAGTCCAAGTCGAGTCCCAAGTCATTTGGTCCCAAGTCCAAGTCGAGTCCCAAGTCAATCCAACCCTCAGGTCCGAGTCCCAAGTCGAGTCCCAAGTCATTTGGTCCCAAGTCCAAGTCGAGTCCCAAGTCTTTCTGTTGTGGTCAAGTCAAGTCGAGTCACAAGTCGAGTCACAAGGTTGTGTCAAGTCTAGGCATGCCACGGTATGAGATTTTACAGTATGGTACGATGCCGGTATTGATAACCTATACCTCGGTACTCCACTGTATTTATATTAAATAAAAATCAATAAAAAAAAGATTGCCCCCCACCTATGTCTAGTGACTACCCCCACCTCCTTATACGCCCTTCTTTGTTCCCCAACCTGCAGGCATACATATCTTATTTTTTTATGATAATTTGAATTTTGTTATTTGTCATGTGACTTGTCATGATTATGAATTGATTACCCAGGACCGAATGGAAACAAGACAGCAAGGACTTTTTTCAGTGATCCCTTTTTGATCAGTGTTTGACTGTACCCTATACTGATACATTTCTGCCAATAAAGTATTCAATCAATGAATCAATAGATATTCCCCACTGTATTTCACTGTACTATGGCTCCCCCTAATGGCCGTTTTGTACCCTTTACGCTTTAGCAGAGGTAGTGCAATCTGGCATGCTCACAACTGTCACTGTATGCCTCTGTGTTGACACTATAGTTCACACTTAGTTAGTACATATGGAAATATGGAATATACAATTGGATCTGGGTGTCTTTCAGCAACACTAACTCAAAGGTAGGAAGCAACTTTTCAATCTACTGCAGCTGTGTGGTGAAAATAAATGTTTTGCCTTAGTGTGCGAGTGGAGTTGCTTTGCATATGCGCAGCATGCTGCCCACCGACGCTGTATTCAAATACCGTATGCTCGGAAACAAAACAAGTCACGAGTCATCTTGTCTCGAGTCGAGTCGAGTCGGGAGTCATTGGCTAGCAAGTCGGAGTCGAGTCTCAAGTCTCGTTGGTCTTTTACCTTCCAAGTCCGAGTCGAGTCGCAAGTCTTTACATTAAAAATGTCCGAGTCAAGTTGCTAGTCGTCAAATATGCGACTTGAGTCAGACTCGAGTCGAGTCACTATGACTCGAGTCCAATTGTCTGGTACCTGGGCTGGGGACCATGTGCTACTCTATACCGGGTTAGTGACCTGGGTACCTGGGCTGGGGACCATGTGCTACTCTATACCGGGTTAGTGACCTGGGTACCTGGGCTGGGGACCATGTGCTACTCTATACCGGGTTAGTGACCTGGGTAACTGGGCTGGGGACCATGTGCTTTTTGTCTCATTATTCAAGAGGTGGACTACAACACCTTGGATGTCTGTATACATCCCCGGTCCCTACACTACATCTGGCTATAGCACTGGAATGCTAGTGCGATGTAGACTGGCGATATAGACTGGCGGTATAAGCTTGAGCCTATCTAGGTCACTATGCGTACGTGACACACCCGCACGCACGCAAGACTCGTGGTGCTTGTTCATGCTTTCGGCCCGGCGCAGACATGAAAGCTCCGTTGAATTGAATGCAATTCTATGACGTAGATAGGCCCAAAATGGGTGGATCCCACAACTTTTCCAACCCGGAAGAAGGGGTGAAAATGACTCATGCGCTGGGGAAGCAACTCCCTGATGGAGGTGAAAGGGGCGCCTGATGGAGGGGAAGGAACTGGTCAGAATAACGTGTTCCTTCCACACGCTATGTCCGGCTGGGGAAACTACCCCCCTGTCAGGTGAAAAGAAGCAGCTTGGACTCCTCATGCATAGAAGGATGCATGAGGTCAGTCCGCTGCCCCCCAGGTTGGCATAGGAAGTGTAGAAAACAAAAAAAAATGCTGGTTGCTTTCACTTTCGGTTCACAGACCTAGGGTAATTCTTTCCTCAAGTAAAGCCGCTAAGAATCGAAGGCATGGCAGAGGTGAAAATAATTAATTAATTAATATTTGCAGAGCTATGATAGAGGACAAAGATAAGGACATTCATTGATTCCGTGGGGGAAATCCAGGTGCCAAAGACAGTACAACAGTTAAAGGGATATTTAATTTTCAAACATTTTAACATGGTAGATTCATTGAATGCACCTGTCCTTGGTTCTAGTGACTGATATTGTCCATCTAATGCGTGAGGGGATGTAAGCGTTGATTATAGTCATAATCCCTTTAAAGGTATATTCAGTGATTTCACTTAATTCAAATATCACTTATTTTTAGTTTTGTTGTGATAATCCTCCCTACTATAGAGTGTGCTGACCATATAAGGAGCTCCTCCCTGTCCCCAGTTAACCCCTGGGGTCGTTTTTGGCTAGGTGGCCCAGCCTTCATCCAATCAGGATAGAGAGGGGCCTTCCGCCAATCACGATCGAGCAGGGGCGGGCCTTGGTGTGTGTGCCACTTTTCCCCCACTGTAGAGAGTGTGCATGTGCACATGTTACCGGGGGCGGACTGGGGGTTACCAGGGCGGACTGGGGCGGACGGGGTTTTTTCAAATCACCCAAATCACTGAATGCTCCTTTAATGCGTGAGGGGATGTAAATGTTGATTATAGTCATAATCCGTAGGGGAATCTGTGACAGCTAAAAACGGCAACATTTAATAATTTATATGAATTACTTAATAATAATAATAATAACTAGAACTGCACTCTGTCGAGTGCATACTTGCTTGTTGCACACTAGTAGGCCATAAATGGCCAACTAGTGCGCAAGCAGAGCGCGCATGTAATGTTTTCGCCCGCTGTAAACTGCCAAATCTCAGTATCTCTGTGAAGGAATGTTTGAAATGATTAATGTTTAGATGTAATTATTTGCTACCTACTATACATGTAAACATTTAGTATTAAGTATGATTCTAGTTTCTATCTATATAAGAAATACTGTTTTATCGTTGTAGATATATTCTGGATCCCTTTTTTTTTTCAGAGAAAAATAAATCACTTATATGTGTTGAAAAAAAAAGGTATATAAACTGAATTAAAATATGTTATACAGTATACTTTTTCTGTAAACGGTGGAATCTCAATATCTCTGTGAAGGAACATTTGAAATGTGTAATTATTAGGTGTAACTATTTACTACCTATCTAATTTATGTATGTAAACGCCTATAAAAAAAAGTATATAAACTGAATTAAAAATTTAATTTTAATTTTAAATCTATTTCATGTTAGACTATAGTGATATTAATACTAAATCATGGTCAGAGTAATATGTGTCTCTAACTTCAATTTCTATAATAATACTTTCACATTTGTTAAAATATACATGATCTAAAATATTTCCGTAATCTGTAGTTGGATTTGTATTTAATTGTTTAAAGCCTAATTTTGACATGTAGGTCTTTATACTTCTTTCTATCTTAGTATTATGGTCTTCATTGAAATCTCCTATTATCAAAATTGCAGAAGTCGGAGATGATATATACTGTACCATGTATTCGAGAAATGTGTTTAATTTTGAAAGCTCTGTTTTAGGTGATCTGTACATAAGAATGATATATAGATTTTTATCTTTTACATGTATACATATAATGGTCTACTTTCTCTAATATCCTGCTTTCAGTTGGAATTTCTTCAATGGAAATATCTTCTTTTATAGCAAACATAACTCCCCCACCTATATCTTTTTCTCTATATCTTTTCCTCATCCGCAGAAAAACATCAAATCTGTGCCCGTATTGCTGGATCAATGATGACGAAATTACCATATTTCTTACGTCATCATTTAGAGCTAGTCATACACGTATTTCTTACGTCATCATTTAGAGCTAGTCATACATCAAATCTGTACCCATATTGCTGGACCAATGATGACGAAATGACCATATTTCTTACATACACACCACGTACTCTAGTCCCAGCAGATCAGGCACAATTTGGTATGATTATGTATATAGTATACGTATGACTAGCTCTAAATGATGACGTAAGAAATATATATAGTATATATATAGTATACTGTATAAAGTGTGTAGTTGTAAGTTGATTAGCGGTATTCTGTGGTCACTTTGGTCCAAAAACCGTGACAGCCGTTCCGCCATTTCAGGACCCCCCCAGAAAAACATCAAATCTGTGCCCGTATTGCTGGACCAATGATGACGAAATGACCATATTTCTTACGTCATCATTTAGAGCTAGTCATACACGTATTTCTTACGTCATCATTTAGAGCTAGTCATACACATAAACACACATTTGAGGCTTACGCAGAAAAACATCAAATCTGTGTCCGTATTGCTGGATCAATGATGACGAAATGACCATATTTCTTACGTCATCATTTAGAGCTAGTCATACACGTATTTCTTACGTCATCATTTAGAGCTAGTCATACATCAAATCTGTGCCCGTATTGCTGGACCAATGATGACGAAATGACCATATTTCTTACATACACACCACGTACTCTGGTCCCAGCAGATCAGGCACAATTTGGTAAATTATTTTTTATTGATTATGTATATAGTATACGTATGACTAGCTCTAAATGATGACGTAAGAAATATATATAGTATATATATAGTATATAGGCATATACTATATATGTATACATATATACTCTATACTCTATACTGTATAAAGTGTGTAGTTGTAAGTTGATTAGCGGTATTCTGTGGTCACTTTGGTCCAAAAACCGTGACAGCCGTTCCGCCATTTCAGGACCCCCCCAGAAAAACATCAAATCTGTGCCCGTATTGCTGGACCAATGATGACGAAATGACCATATTTCTTACGTCATCATTTAGAGCTAGTCATACACGTATGTGTATGACTAGCTCTAAATGATGACGTAAGAAATACGTGTATGACTAGCTCTAAATGATGACGTAAGAAATATGGTCATTTCGTCATCATTGGTCCAGCAATACGGGCACAGATTTGATGTTTTTCTGGGGGGGTCCTGAAATGGCGGAACAGCTGTCACGACAAATGGACCAGGCCGATCACATTACTTGCGCGCTCTGCTTGCGCAAGTAATAATAATAATCTTCAATCTAATCCTACAAACTTTGGAAGCCAATGTTAGCCAATTAGGATGGAATATGAAATATCGGACAGATCTGTCTTGAACACATGACTCATGTCTAACGATGTGCGGGATTTTTGGACAGAATCTGGAGGAGTAATATACAAAAAAAATGTGTTTTGCAAAAGTCTGGCATCGACCGGTTTTAACGGTGCCGGAGATTAGCTGGTAACGGACGGACGGACGGACACACGGACGGAGGGCAAAACATACTCTCTCTCCCCATACCTTCGGCTGGTGGAGACAACAGTTTAAACTTTGTAGGTTGTTAATGGTACCCCAACTTAAAAAAAAAACTGCCTAATAATGACGAACACTATCTATTGACAAAATCTGACTATTCCTCCAATCAGGTATATTGAAATACATTTGTTCTCTCCTATTATCTAATACATTGACTGCCATGCATGAGCATTGGGCATAGATCTACGCCCCCTGGTGTTTTCAGTTATTACGCTAGAGGGCACTCTTCCCCAAGCTATGAATGATGCTTTGACTCCATGCCCATCCACTCCAATGATAAAGGATTTATTATTCAAATGCTTCTCTCTGTCGTTATTTTTCTGATTTATTGTCTCACATTGCGTTTTGGGTGAAAACAAGCCATATTGAACTGCCAATAACTAAAGAAGGGCGCGGTTACAATGTTTTATTTATGAGACTCATCTTTCCAACGTGACATCTTCTGTTTACATCCGCATTGAAAAGAATATTATATGGATCTTGAAAGATGAGTAAAAATCACACTTGTGTGAAGTGAGCTGTGCCTTTCATTATGCATCACATTCCAACATCATCATACGTCACATTCCGTCCTCAGCCAATCAGCTGAGCACATTCCGTGCTCATACGGACAGACATACACAGTGGCTTAATAACGCTGGCACTAAAGCAGGTAAATAATTACTTAATACTTGGCAGTTCATGTTTAAGCTTGTATTTGTTGTTTGAATAAATAAATGAAGAAAAAAAATTAGGAAAAAGTTAGGATCAAACATCACATAAAAACTAAAAACAAAACAAAAAACAAAAACAAAACGTCTGCATAGATTCTAAATAGCCTGGGGACCAGACACGGATCTGCCTGGTGCAAAGGCTCTGTTCCATTTAGTGTAGCACATTGGTGTCTAACTCTGAGAATGTACAAATGGAACCAAATACGGATACATTTGGTTTCATTTGAACACTCTCAGAGTTACACACCCGTAAGGGGGGTTATTTGGAACCCCCTGAAGGAAACATTAGGGAACCTTTCCAACAAAGGAACGTTGGTTCTAGTACTGATTCCGTTCTAGATTCTTAATTGGAACCTTGGTGCTTTCACAGAACCGAGTCCATTTTTTGGTTCAGTTCCGAACAAACTTTTAGGATTCTGAACCAATTCATTTTCAGTGGAAACACTGAACTGGTTCAATATTAGGCTGGAAAAAATAATCAAACCGGCTCAAAGCCGGTGGAAAAGGGTCCATGGAGTCCCACTGGTGTAGCAGCGTTGCCAGTGAGCCAAATTAACATGAATATCCTCACTTTGACTCTGTTTGACCAGAAAGGAACAGAGCTTTCATTACTATTGCTGGTAAGACCTGTCATGGAAATAAGGGAGAGGCCACATTTCTTTCCAATATGGGGCAGTGGATAATATTGTAAGTGGTGTACATTTAACTCTCATGTTTAAACTACATACAGCTACAAGCAGTGAATTCTTTGCGCGAGTGATAGACTATTTCATGGTGCAAAGTTAACAAGAAATGCACTACCCAATACCCTGACTCTTGTCAACTTGAATTGCATTTTTATAGCACTTTTCTTTACTTTGCTCAAAGCACTTTACAACACATTCATTCATACATTGGGAGGTGAAGCGGCAAACAGTCAATGCCAGCGTCCTCACTTCCCGCATTCACACACCAATGGTGGCAAGCTCACACCGACCGACTCATTGGAGGTAATATAGGGTTCAGTGTCTTGCCCAGGGACACTTCGACGTGTGGACAGGAGGAGCCGGGATTTGAACCGCCGACCCAGGGATCATTGGATGACCTGCTCTACCTCCTGAGCCACAGCCACCCAAACATTTAAAATAAAATAATAGTTAAGTCATCAGCCAATCCCTGATTGGGCAATCGATGCCAATCCAATTGGCCAAGGGGGCCACGACATACGCAGCAAGCTGCAAACTTGCACTCTGATTGGCCGAGAGATGCCACCAAAAATACACAATCCCTGATTGGATTGGCCGATCAGCGACGCCACCAAAAATACACAAACCCTGATTGACCGAGGTAGTCACCGACATACGCAGCCATAAACAGTACTTGCGCTCTGCTCGCGCAAATAAAGAGGATTTGTTTTTTTAGTGTTCCTTTTTGACAAAGCAATGCAATGATGTAGATCTCGGTGAGCTACATAGAGAGTCCCATGTCAATGTTGGACTTCATGTGGCCAGCTATCCATGACGTCTGTGTATGTATCTATTATGACTCCAAAATAGGGAAAGGCCCAAGGCAAATCGAAGCCCCATTGACTTACATTATAAGCATTGGCCTACTGGCAGTGTCCATACAACGGTTGACAGTGATCAATCCAACAGTTTGCAAGATTAGCCCCAGGCAGACAGAGCCTAGTCTTTCCTACTGAGCCCAGACCTTTTGGGTGTTTTTTTTCTCAATGGATGGGTCACATCCTTTCTCGGCCATCTTGACATCCTGGCCAGGCTTTCCGCCGGCCTGGGGCCGGCTGTGCCGGTAGTTGACGTTCCGGTGCTGGCGGGGCTCTCGGTTGTGGTCGTCCTCGACACCCTGGTTGACGTTTCCGTCCTCTGGGTCCCGGGCCGGCCTGAGAGGGGCTGGGCCCCTTGGTCTGGCATTTGGACGGAAGCCCCTGTGGTAGTTCTGCCTCATTGGTTGGTCTGGAGCTCTCTGAATCTCGTCACCTTCACCTACCTCAGTAATCTCTCCCAGTGGTGCGTTGGCGTACAGGTGCCGACGACTGTGCTGTTGTTGCGGCATGTCTCCCTCCTCTGGGGTTCTGTCTGCACCCTCACGGCTGTTGTTGTGACCTCTGACTTTCCTGTCAGCTGCATACTTGCTCCCTTGCACCGGAACACCTCCTGGACCCGTGACGTTGGCTGCCTCTGCTCCCTTGTCCCCCTCAACCACATCGAATTCCACAATCTCTCCGTCTCCGACGCTGCGAAGGTATTTCCTTGGATTATTCTTTTTTATGTCTGTCTGGTGCACAAAAACATCCTCTTTTGTGTCATTCCTGTTTATGAAACCGAATCCGTTCTTGACATTAAACCACTTCACTGTGCCATAAACATTTGACGCGATGAGCTTCTTGTTCCCCGCCGAAGGTGCATCTGACAGGTGCAGCGCGTTCCCCGCTTCAGCAGAAAGTGGCTGCATGTCGACCTTGCTGCTCATGCTTAATGGTTGGTAAATGGCGTGTGTGTGGGGGGTGTCTTTCTAGTAGGTGTCCTGCTGCTTGACGGTAACCTGGCCTCTGAAGGCGGTGGTGGGAGGGCTGTAGTATAGTTTTTCCTCTACCTCACTCAATAAACCTGTGCCTGTTTCACTACCGATGTCTAAAGACATTTACAATGCCTGCAGCACCTTATTGTCATCTCCTCTGACATCTCATACAGCACAAACCGTTGCCATGCATGCTCAACAACGCCGATTTGTCATTCTTATCTGCATACGTTTGTATTTTTGAGGGGCCAATGCATGGCTTTTGAAGATTATGGCATATGGCAGCCAAGTCTATTTTTAATGTTTGTTTAGAGCATTTATGACGTAAATAATTTGCCCGCCAACTAGTATATGGAATTTAAGGATATTACAATTTTGTTTAGAGCACTTATCTCATGAAATGTAATGCTTGTTTAGATAATTTTAGGTGCCAACCAATGATAGTTAATGATAGGGGCAGGTATGAATAAGATTTATCTTCTTCCAGCTCCATTTCTTTTCTGCTATGGAATATGTAAAAAATAAGTACAAATTAAAATGAATATAATCATGTAAAACCATAACTGAAATGAAATAAATAAATATGAAATTAAATGTTTGTTTAGAGCACTTATGGTGTAAATCATTTGCCAGCTAAGTCTGTGATACGATACGATTATTGTCAGCTTGCACTGAAATTAGTTTTACGTCCATGACGTCACCGTTCAAGATACAGACAAGACAGACACAATACATTACAAAAAGATACATTACAGGACACAAATCACAGAAACAGACAGAAACATATCCTCTGGTTTACCGATTTTGCTTTAAAAGCAGAATAGACTGGTGTACAAAAAAAAATAGTTCTTCTTATATTTAGGGACTTTAAACTGCCTCATGGAGGGCAACAGTTGATATTCATAATTTTAAACATGTTAGGGGTCAGAGGAGATTCGCCATTCTAAGCATGCTCTTGGTCTGGGCTTTAAAGGAATGTAACACGACCTCCACAGGCCTACCAACAATTTTAGCGCAGATCTTAATTTGGCTATAGGGTTTGTTCTTATACTTATATAAGTAGTATACTTATATACTATAGATATGCTGTTAAACCAGGCCGTGCTACAGTACAACATCACAGTTTGAACAACAGACGATGTAAGACGTCATGTGGCTGATTAGTTAGTTCAGTCATATACTCATATACTCGAGGGGTTTCATGCTGTGCTCAAGGGCGCATACATATACTCAAGGGGTTAATATGCTGCATTACTATGTGGGTGTTGTCTAAGACAAATTTCTTCCTCGGGAGACATAATAAAGAACCTTGAACCTTGATTCAGTGTGTAGCCTGGGGTCAACCTATGCTTTCTATGGCATAGGCAGCTCCCGGCAGGATCCGCCGGGAGAATCTACACGCAGCTGCACAACATGAGACTAATTAATTAGAGCGACAGAGAGAGAGAGGAGTGTGTGTGTACGTGTGTGCGTGTGTGCGTCAATTTAACAAAGGTGCAGGCGATCAGAAATCAGCAGAGAGTGATCAACGTTTGCGCTGCTGTATGCCGTATTGAACTGGACTCGGACTCGGACCCAGACTTTTTTTTTCTCCCTGGAAATAAAAATGTCTGGGCTAGTGTGTGCAAGACCCACATGTCATTTGCTGATGTGACAGTCAGCTGACCAATTGGACGGGGTATTTATAAGCTCACTAGTCTGCATGCTTATTCCTGCCTTCCTTCTGCTTATGGTTCCCGTATGTTGTTTTTATAGTAATGTTATACTATTATAATCTTAGTGTTTTGCCAATTCTGTGGGGACCCACTTGCAATACCAAGCTCGCACCCCACCAGTCGACCCCAACCCACAGGTTGAGAATCAATGCTCTACTGTCCCCTCTTGTGGATTTGAGCCAATAAGCTGTGAGAGAAAAAAAGTGCGTTCTAATTGGTTCACAGAGTGGAAGTGGCTCTGCCTTGTGTTCTTTATTTCTGCAGCCCCATTCAGACCACATAGTTAGGGAAAATTAGGGAAGTTGCACCTTGTTAGCACCTTGCCATTAACTTATATGGTAAGATGGCCGCGGTCTGCATATGGTCCATAGGCTGCAAAGTCACACCTACAAACTGAACAAACACGGTGGCATACGGGACTTACAGGAGTACACATGTACACATGCACATGTCATGCGCGCACACACACACACACACACACACACACACACACACACACACACACACACACACACACACAAAAGTGGTTCTGTCATCCTTGTTATAGAACAGTCAGTGCAGTGTGTTCTGACATCGCTTCTCTGGGAGAGAGATCGACAAACTATTAAATATAACGATCTGTTTAACGTGCATGTAATTATTGGCAATACGTTTGAAAAATATGTGTTATATATACTTAATAGTGAACAGCCGCTCACTACATGCTCGTGTGAGCTTGTACATTATGGTATTTTCACTATTATTGCACAACACTGTTGTGTGTTGTATACAAATAATGCTTAAGTGGTTAATAGATTTGTATTTATATTAAAAAAATAAAAATGCAAAAAAAAGGCACACATTTATTAGGCCTGTGTGATGTTTCAGCAGGAGTGAACTGCACTGCCATCTACTGGTGACTGTCAGTACTGTCAGATCTCCACATCAGAACAGGCTCTATATGCACAGCAGTCATACACAAATAATTGGGCCTCTACATTTACCTTTGCCGGCCTTGTCAATGACTAATGATGACTCTGTTCCATTCTCGTCAAACAGGCAGGGTGCTGATATTGTGCATGTTGGAAACACTCCGCTATAGTGGGTCTCAAGTGGGAACCAAATGGACCTGCTTGGTTAAATGTTTGATTTTGAGTGATGGAGGTCCTTGGAATTTAAAGAGTGTGATTCTTTTTTTAACAAAATGCCATCTGCCCCCCAGGGAGACAGGACAAATGCTATCTGCCCCCCAGGGAGACAGGACAAATGCTATCGGGGGGCAACGTAGGTCTCAAAAAGAGGATCTCTAATCATAATCATCATTTTTCGACCGCGGTCGAGATCATGGATTTCACCCAGGTCCTACTTATATGTGTCCCTACTTGGACACACACATGGACGGAGTGCAAAACATACTCTCTCCCCATGCCTTCGGCCTGGTGGAGACAATAAATAAATCTCATAATTTATGAGATTGTGTATCTATCTGACAAACATAGCTGAAACTTGAAAAGTCTTTACTTTCCATGTAAACATACGTAGATTTTCACACAACCTTCTCCAGACGTGACATTCCCAGCACCAGGAGGCCGTTGTGTGCACCAAACTGACAACAGGGAGCCAATCAAATCCCAAGGTTACGCAGACGAAGCAATGCATGTTTGATAAAAAAACTGCCATGGTTGTGAGTAGGACACGTCGTGAGGGAGGCATCCATCCCGCATTCAGCTTAAGGCTCCTACAGAGCCAGGTGTGAGGGAAGCATGAGGAGGAAGACATACTGTGCAGTTGTAGCAAAGCAGGCAGACCGCCACACAGAAGAGGTGGATGGGATGGGGTAGGAGGGTGGTAAACCTCCCGCATGCAAGAGTGAAATACTGTGAGCCACCCACATGTCGTCTCTCACCGCATCCATAAGCCTCTATGGCCATCCTCTTCTACTCTTGCCTGGCCAGTTGCATCTTCATAATCATGTCCAAACCATCTCAAACTTGCCATAAGCTTGAGTGTATAGGCATAAACACTGAAAGGGATTTCAGTATGCAGTGTGACTGTTTATAGGTGTTAAAAATACACTGCATACAAATCATGTGATTGTGATTTTTTTTAATTCATGCCTAAAGCATGCAAGTTATTATGGTTCTGTATTCATAATTTGATGAATCATTTAAACCTACAAAGTAAGTTGTAACTAATGTTTTGAGATAATTGCAGTAAAGTAAAAAGCACAATATTTGCCTTGAAATACTGAAGTAAAGTAAAAGTACCTCAAAAATGTACTTTAGCATTTATAACAAACAAACTTTTGGCTTCTTTGTGTCTCTCTCTCACATGCTCGCACATGCACGCACGCACGCACACACACACACACACACACACACACACACACACACACACACACACACACACACACACACACTACACACACACACACACACACACACACGTGCACGCAATATTTTAAAACTCGCAGGTGGTGAGTATATATAAACTTTTATTACAGGCTCGTGGCCCACAAGTTAAGACAGTACATCACATATACGAGAATACAAATAAATGAAAAAAAAATATATATACAGTACATTTACCCAGCCCCACAGGTTACTACTCTAAGCGAGGCACTCATGGCAGTGTCCTCTGATGGTAGAAGTGTACCTTACAGAACTACGGCCTGGGTCTGTCATCTGTCCAATGAGTCCATTCAGTGAGCGATCCAGCCTGCACATGAACTTGAATATCAGGTTCCTTAACAGAGCCATGAACGTAGTGAGACCCAGTAGTGAGTACTTAGATATAGGGACAGATGGAGGACAATCTTGCTGTTGTTAGTCTTATTTTCTATTCAAGAAGCAGGTTGTTTGCCGTCTAACTGTGTGTTTTGCATAGAGCAGAGAGCAGCTTATTGTGGGGGTTGAAAGGCAGACACGTCCATGACATGAGGTTAGAGGTCAACAGCGACACGGAAACTCTTGACATCCACAGTTCCACATATACTTTAGTGGAAGTTTCAGACATTTTGTGAGAAAACCCTTTTTTCGAGTGAATGTGTTTGGTCCGACGGAGCATTGGTCCGATCGACAACCTACCTCAAACCCTCACCCTAACCCTAACCTCCCCCGGGGCAGAACACCTAAACCTAACCCCAACCCTCTCCCGACCCCCAGCGCATCTCGGACCAATGCTCCTTCGGAGCAATGGTCCGTCGGATCATAGTATGCCTCCCCTTTTCCCCCCCCTCGATGTCCATGTTAAGACTTAGGCAAGACACAGCAGAGCAAAGACCAATCATAATGCTTCTGCTTCAAAATTAAACTGCACTTACTTTGTCTATTGTTCACACGCATGCACGCAAACACACGCACGCACACGCACAGGTGCGTGCGCATGCACGCTTGCTTGCTTAAGGTAGTCCATCGTGTCCGATGATGACTTCTGCTAATTATTTATGGGTCCGTTGATGACTGTGTGTGTAGTCCGATGAGATATAGACACTAGTTGTTTGCCACAGACAAACAAGGGAAAACCTGACCCGATGGGGCAGGTGCAGACTTGACAGCGTTCCTTCTCTGACTTTTTACCAGGCGATGCTTCCTTCTTTCCTCCTCTGCCAATTGGACTCCTTGTTGACAGAGTCCATGCCTGGAGGCTTTAGGTTGCGACCTATAAGGCCTAGGTCAATCAATTGCATAAACTGTACACAAGGAACAGAGAGAGAGAGAGAGAGAGAGAGAGAGAGAGAGCCTTATTGCTCCGCTGCATTTGTTGTGAGCCTGTAGATCAGCCTCCTGGAGAAGCATTGTATTTCATTAAGTCATAGATCGATCAAATCTGAACCGTTTTTTTAAATGCAAAGATCTGTGTAATCTATGAATCTATGACCTGACCATATACCATAGGCAATATTTTGGGCTGCACAGTCCATGTTGGATGTTCATAATTTACATTTCAGATTCTATATGTCTCACTACAATTGTTGTTGGATAGGCCTATATATACAAGTCACATTTCATGTTCTAGTGTACATTTACAATTCATTGAATTCAATCACATGTCATGTTCTATATGAAAGTCATTTAAAAGTGATTTGCTGTATCCATAATTCATGTATTTACCTGTATGCCTTTTGTGCTTACATTGTAAGGCATTTGTGAATATATTTTCTTGTTTAGCAGGAAGTTAGCTCAGATATTGCATATGCTTGCAAGAAGACAGTCAGGATGACCACAGTGAAACCCAAGACTGTCTTTTACTCTGTTTGGTTGCATTCTACAGTGTCATAAAATATTGTTTGGAACATGGACGGAAGTTGTCTTCATACAGTGTGTAACATAATGCATAGGTCGACCTATATATAAAACCTATATAAAAATAATCTGATTACATTCGCAGTATTGTAACTTGTAACGTGTCAACACTTTCTTTTTCACGAAGGACTTTAGGAGGAGGTTATGATGCCATTGGCACACACAGTTTGTTTTTGTGAAGACGGGCGCCTTTGACTGTCCTCCCCACACTGTATTAGAAGCACAAATAAATAAACAAATATAAATATACATGAGACGGCATGAGAGAGTCATGTGAATCAAGCCTGCTGTTTATTTTTTATTTTCCTACAACTGTTGATTTGTTGTTGACAGAAGCACACGGTCAGATGCAAATTAGTGTGCGTGAGCACAAATACACACGCACGCACGCACGCACGCACGCACGCACGCACGCACGCACGCACGCACACACACACACACACACACACATACACACACAAACACACAGTCCTGCGACACACTGTGAGAAATGCTGTGATTGTCACAGCTGTGCGTCTGAACGTACAACACGTAGGGCGGGGCTTCTGAGGAGGAAGAGGAGGAAGATGAGCTGGAAGGAGGAGTGGAAAGAAAGAAAGGCGGGCGGGAGGAGGATAGGGACCACTGCACATAGGCACAATTGGGTGGGGGATGGGGGGGTCATGTCCCCTGCAACGTCACATATCCCCCATATTTTTTTATTTATTGGGGATAGGAGGAGATCGACACCAATGCAAGCTGCACAACACTGGTAAGCTGCAGTTGTTTTTTCTTCCTTTTTTTGCTCTCGAGGTGCATGTGTTTTAATGGTCAGTATTGGTGTTGTACATAGAATTATATAGAATAGGCTACTTACAGATGTCAGATGGTCATACAGTGAGTTTTGACCATGAGCTGCTGATAATAACTTTTACGTTTTGAGACATGGGAGGAGGAGGAATCACAGCCAGGTAATCCATAATAATAATAACTGTGCCAAAACGCAGTTTTGCGTGCATTTCAGGGGGTTTTGGGTAGCGTGGAGGCACTGGAACAACCAGACTATGTAGTCCGACCCCAAACTCTAACCATAACCCCACGTTTTGTTGGTTTAACCATGGTTTAACCATTTTGGGTAGCGTGGTGGCACTGGTCCATCAACCTCTCTTTAGTTCGACAAACCCTAACCGTAATTAATACGTTTAATAACTGTGCCAAAGTGCAGATTTGTATGTACATTTCGTGGGGGTTTGGGTAGCGTGGAGGCACTGGTACAACCTCTCTTTAGACCGAGCCTGGCCTAACCATAACCCCACGTTTTGGGAGTCTGACCCCCGTCCCCTGGGGGGGGATGGGGGGGATGGAGGGTCTCTATCCCCCCTAGCGTTCAGTGGGAGTTGTGCCACTGCCGCTGCAAGATCATTATATAATTTCCCAATTCTGGGGTCATTTTAATGTATGTTTGTGGTTTTGTGTGCACCCCAGACTATCACATACGATATATGAGACAAGTGTTGAACCAAATGCAGAACCACACAGGCAGGCAGGCAGATCAAGTTCAATGATGATTTATTCACAAACTGGACAGTACATGGACAGGACACACCGAGACACAGGTGAAACATTAACTACAAACAACACATGATTGGCTGAGACTTAACCTGGACACAGGTGAATACAATACAATTGCAATTACAGACTGGTGAGTAAAGGCAGGTAGCAACAAATAGAGCAGGAAACACTAGGAGCATAACTACACAATAAAAGTACACAGTTCATGACGCAGAGAGCTTTTATTTTGTTCAAATGCGTGTGTGTTGGACTGACAGATGTCCAGATAACATTGCACACTCATCATGTTACATAACAAGCCCCTCTGGTTTCATCTCTACAGACAGACTGCAGTCCATCAACCTTGACATTTCACTGCAACCAGAATGTCAACAAGACCAAACGAGTTGCCAGCCATGCTTATCTGCTGCGATAAGAATGAAGGAAGGATGGTGAGACAGATTCAGCAGTGGCCTAAAAGGTTAGAGGAGCAAGTTTGTGACCAAAACGATTCCCAGTTCAATGAATGGGCAACACGCACCTCTCCCCCACCACCACTGAAGTGCCCTTGAGCAAGGCACTGTGACTGAACTGGGAAACTGGCCGTTTTGTGGTTGGACAAAAATCCTCTCTCTCCATCCACTACCATTGAAACAACATGTTTTTCAGTTGCTTCATATTGATATTCTGTGCACTCAATTCTTATTTTAAACTTGGTGTCAGTAAAAAGGAACACCACAGGTGCAGCATGGTGACTGGGCATATCTTTTTAGTTTTTAGTTTTTTCCAAAAAAGATGTTTTAGCTAATTCAATATAAACAAGGCGGAACTAGGGCGGAACATGGCAAAAAGAGCCTGCTGCATGGTTAGTCAGTCAGGGACCAATCAGAAGGCTGACAAAGGGAGCTCTCTCTCTCTCTCTCTCTCTCTCTCTCTCTCTCGCTGTTGCCACACTTACCAGAGAGCCGTGGACGTTTTTTCTGTCGCCCAGCTTCTTTTCCGTTTTTTTAGACAGCTGGTGGATGGAAATTAAGCTCCACCCCCGCGGCTGACTGCCGTGGAGGAGAGCGTTTCCGGGAATCTGGCCGTCGCGGCAGCCACCAGCTTTCTAAAAAAAGGGAGAAGACGCTGGCCGACAGAGAAAACGTCCACGGCTGTCGGCTCAGGTGTGGAAACCCTGTCTCTCTCTCTCTCTCTCTCTCTCTCTCTACATGGCACTCTGACAATGGATTAAAAGTTATACATTGAAAAACTTTTATTCACCAGTTATCGTTGCAGGCCAGCATTGCACAAGGCTAAAATGCTCTTGGGTTCGTGTTGATTTATGACCATTATTGGTTTGAGATCTCACTGCTACCTACTACCTATTACAAAATGTAGTATCTGCCCCACTATGCTCATTTGCATAACAACCCCCTATGTCTTAACCTACTGCGTTTACTTGGACTCTCATGAGTCCAGACGGTACTGTGCCTTTCATGAATTAATAAGGGATGGTTTCTATAAGAAGTGTCTGGTGTGGACCTGCTGGCCACCGTAGACATCCTGGTAATTACATTCCTGTCAGAGTCATCACTGAGCTCTTCATCAGTACAGTTTGACCCCCATTAAAATAGATGGATTCCAAATCATAACGGTTTGTCATGGTGAACATCTCTCTTCTCTCTCTCTCTCTCTCTCTCTCTCTCTCTCTCTCTCTCTCTCTCTCTCTCTCTCTCTCTCTGTGTGTGTGGTGACGGGTGAGGGGGCAGCGAGGGGGGTTGTCTACAGAAAAGAGGGGACATTTATGGGCAATATATTTCTGAGTCATATTGCACTATGAGTAGGCCTACAGTACAGCTTTCAACTCAATGAGGCATGATTATGTCCAACTATCCAAATCAGTTCAACTATCCAAATCAATAGATTCTGAAATGTGTGACAAATTAATTGCTGGTCAAAGTCGAAGACAACTTTTGTGTGTGTGTGTGTGTGTGTGTGTGCGTGCATGAGTCTGCTAATAGAAATCCTGCAGTTTCTATATTAGCTTGGATTCCCCATCAATGATGTCACTGGTAGACAGCTGAGTTTCTGAACTGCTCACAGCCCCCCATGTGTGGTGGTGAGTGGTAAAGTGGTCCTTTAGGTCCTTTTTCCCTGCTGGGGTGTTTTCCTGCAGACAGACACTACCGTTGGCTGCCTCTGGGGTGTTTTTAGTTGACACTCGTTGACACGTCTGTGTGTGGGGGGAGGAGGGTGTTAGTGGGGTAGTGAGGAGGAGTTTTAGCCAATAAGAGACAGCACAAGGGTGTGAGATGTGTTGAACCCCAGTTCCCATAGCACAGTTTTAATAATGAAAATGCTAATTATGCGATGCAATATATATTTAACCTAAAATATCGTAGTTTTACCAACATTATTCATGTGAAATAGTATGTTTATGCTGTGCATAATATTTCATCGGTCACAACGGTGGTGAGAGGTGCAGAGCTGACAGTATGATGATAGTTCATCATAGTGATTTTGATCATGAATAAGCGTGGACAAAGTTCACATGAACAATGATGTAGTGGCTGAGGCATTTGAGGGGCAATATGTATTTTATATGCACCGATTACAAATAAAAGATAATTTATGTTGAGAGCCAGTGAGCCTCAGCCACTTGCTTATTTGTGTGCGGGAGCATCTCAGGGTCTTGGTGACCAAGGGACTTGTGTGATATTAAAAATTACCCGTTGCCCCTGACATGTGTGGCAGGTTAAAACTAACCCGTGTAGCGGGCTAAAAATCACCCGTCACTTCCTGTGAGACTAGGCTTAGGTTACGGTTTGGGATAGTGTAATCAACTAACAGGAGGGCGGACCAATGATTCTGGGATCCTCCAATAAAGACACTGGTGTGAACACTGGTGTTTTCCATGTCTGTGTTATAGTCCCCCCACCCCACTCCACCCCTGCGGTGGCGGTGCCTATAGCACTCAGAATGGGGGGGGCTTTGCAATCGCACCTGCATCAGCATGGTTTTTGTTTTATTTTTTTAGGGTAACTGTTGCGTTGTGGCAGCTTTTATTTTTGTAACCGAGAGGGACCAGACTAATATTCAAGTGTCAGTGATATTAGTATTAGGCTACACGAGGCTAGTGTAGTGTCATCTATCCAGATTCACAAAATGAAAGATTCACTAAATGAAATGTACGACCAGGTGTAAATGAAGTGCGTAAATGAGTGTGTATATTCTGTACGCTCAATCTCACGTGTCATTTTTCCCCAAGCGTTTGGCCTGTGTCGCCTGGTGTATAGAACATCCACGGCCATTTCACGCCATAAGGCAACAGGAAATATCTTACCTCGGGTGAAAAACGTCTTATGATATGCTCCGCAATCAGTAGCGTCGCTCAAAATGAGGGCACCCTGCAAAAAGGAGGGGGGGGGGGGGCCCTTTCACCACAGTGTAGCCTATAACATCACGGAAGACTCACTTACCATTACATCTTCCATTACATCTTCTGCCATAGAAAGATCACACCCGTGTGAAGTGAGGGGCACTAATATATTAAAGTCTAACTCATGTTGCTATGATTAGGCGATGATGATGTAAAACAAACAGTGACAAAACAAACATTAAATTCTCTTTATTGTTAATAGCGTTTTTAAAACAAACTGTGTACTGATCTGCTAGCAACATGCATGGGGCTGCTGTCTGCGGTCACAGCAGCCCCATGTTGCTAGCAGATATACCTTTTATGCAACAAACGTGACTGCAGACAGTAGCCCTGGTAGCCTATGCTGTTAGCTTAGCTTGTTACTAAGTATTTGATTATCCCCATCCGCTTCAATGCAAACATAAAAACGTATAAAATGATCTAATCAAATTGTTATCAACTACCTACAAGTTGAATTAAGGTAGTAATTCCTGATTTTTGCCTTTTATGTTTTTGGTTTTTTGGGGTTTTTTTTCGTTTTCAGTTGCAGATATTGTGATATATCGTTGATGAAATCTCTTGCAATATATTGAATATCGCAATAATCGCAATATCAAATATCGTGATATTTTTGAGGGCCTGAAATCCATGATCTTGACCGCGGTCGAAATATATATGTGCATTTTGATACGTTCCGGGCCCAGGAGCAGCTGAAAAAGCAGCTGAAAAAGCGCACACTGTCCCGCTTCAGTGTCATTGACTTGTGTTTGGTCCAGGCTTCTGACGCACACACACACACACACACACACACAAACACAATTGTAGACTATACAATATGTAGTGTCTGCTTCCCCCCGAAAAAGTGAAAACAGCGCTCGACTTTTCCTCCCCGATATTCAGCTGAGTAATGAGGATCACGGTCGCTAATCGCTCAACATTGACCCGAGAACTTGGCTTTCGCCTTTCCCCAAAATAAATGTACTCCCGGGCAAAACTGGCAGTTATTGCGCCTGTCATGTTGTAACAGAACGGGGGGTTTATAATCGTTTGGCTCGGGGGGAGGTGGGGGGGGGGGGGGGACGACGACGACGACTTGTGTGCACGTGGCGATCTGCTGAGCCGTTCCGTGCGGCTGCTAATCGCCACACTGATGGAGAGCTCATGTCTTTTAGTTTTTTTTTTGGGGGGGGGGGGTGGAACGTGTGGCTCCGTTGTTTGCCTCCGAGATAATCAGACATTAGTAATCATTATGGGGGAGGCAGGGCGAGGGTCTCCTCTGTGTGCCCTGAGCAGGTGTGGCGGTCATGGTTGAGCAGAGCTTCAGTAAACACAGTCACACAAGACAGAGAGAGATGGAGGATGCGCCTGCGGCTGCTGTTAGGCCCTTCACACTGGACTGGTCTGGCCTCTAACGGGGTGCGTGGCGTGTGTAGTGTGTGCTTGGGTTACTGTGCGTGTGCACATGTGTGTGTATCTGAGTTTGTGTGTTGTATACTTGTTCGTACCAAAATGTTCCCAAAAATATAGTAGAATATGATAAATTGACCCTTTGAGGACCATGTTCCTGGTCCTCACAAGATAAATGGTTGTTTTATGATATTTGAGGGGTGCTAGCCCCTCCTACAGTATGTCCAGCTTTGAGGGTTTGTGTAAACACACACATTGTCCTAACACAAACATTGAATGCCATTGACAAAGAATGGTCAGTTTTGAGTGTTTGTCCAACACAAACATTGCATGTCATTGACAATGAATGGCCAGTTTTGAGTTTTTGTGTATACACAAACATTGTGTAAACACAACATTGAAGACAAATGTGAGGACGCAAATTGTGTTTTTTATATTTTTTAGACATATAGGTCTACAAATAGGAGTTTCAGGTTGGGGTTAGGTCCGGTGTTAGACATTTAGGGGTTATATAGGTTTAGCGGTATAGGAATCAGAGTCAAGTATGATTTATATATATTATATATTATATATTATATATTATATATATATATATATATATATATATATATATATATATATATATTGCGCCAGTGTCATGAATCAAACAATAGCTGATCTATCCTCACATAGTAGGCCCAATACAAACCTGTGCGTGCGTGCGCTGGTGGTTGCTATATGACAGAAAACATTTATTTTCCTGCACTTGCTCGCCGCAAATAGTTTCCTTAAAGCATTGGTTTTCAAAGTGTGGTCTGTATGGCCCCCTGACACTATGGCTCAGACATATCGGATCAGCGTTGATATGTAGGTGTTCGGGGCCATGCAGGCCAGAACCTCTATAGTGTTATCAAAATGTGTTAAATAAGGGATAATGTATGGCTGAGTGGTCAATGTTGATAGATAAATCACCGACAGGGTGATTAACCACCGATGCAAAGCAGATGAGGTATAAATGGGGGATTTATATATTCTAATAGTAATCTAAATGTATAAAGAAACTAAAGTGGCCAAATAATTGTTCTGGAGTAAAACATACAACATTTGCCTCTGAGATGTATAGCCTAAATATAAAGTATCAAAGTAAAACATGTAAAAGTAAGATAGTCTATATCCAGCACAGCAATAGTTAATGGAGCCTCGGAAGTCAGGAGGCTACTTCTTATTATCTCCTTATGGATATTCTTTTAATACAAATTGATTATGGTTCACAACTGTGTTCTCTGCACACTCATAACACTCCAGTTCGGGTGCAATGAATAATAATAATAATAATAATAATAATAATAATAGCGATTCTTCACTTCCTGACTCTTGGTTTCCGAGTGAAACAGCTTTCAAACTAAAGGTGTTCTCAATAGAAATGCAATGTGTGGCGTCCTGGAGTACACAATTCCGACACCTGATGGGGGTGTTGGCAGTAAATGAGTGCATTAAGATGCCACACCATTCAGCAGGGCTCATCTGGCTGCCCAGAGGGATGTGTGTGCGTGCGTGGGTGAGAGAGTGTGCATACTTGTATTACTACTTCCACACTAACTCTTCTCCCTTCTGGATCCAGAACTATGGAATGAACTTCCCATTGCAATCAGGACCATAGGACTTACTTCCCAATGAAAACTCACGTATTCAGACTCCCATCTTAGCCCGTAGCACTTGCCGCAGCACTTGCCCTGGCCTTGACGACCTTACAGGCGTATGCAAAGGCTCAACTTGTAATGTAATTTAGATAGCATTTTATGTAGACATAGCACTCTATATGTACATACGCATAGTTCCACTGTCAGACGGATGTTAGGTTCTTAGCTTATATTACTTGATTCTTGATGGCTATTTTTTATGTATTTGATGTGTTACCATGTGTGCTGTTCTTGCTTACTGTAAATCACTCATGGATTAAGAGCATCTGCTAATTTGTTAAATTGTACTTGTGAAGGCTACAAGTATACACACTGTATAGTTGGGTCTTTTCAAGAACCTCTGTGTGGAGCGGAGGTCCCTTTCACAGAGGATTTGTCATCTATGAAGGTTAATTAACAAATTGAGCCCCCATGCCCCTGGCAAAAATGTTCCACACCCAAGTGATGCAGTTGAGACAACCTTCTTGCAAAAGGTGTTATAGCTCTGTTAAATATGTGCATTTTCCACCAAAGAGCACAGCAGCAAAGATCACTGATGTGCTGTGAGCTTGCACTGCTAGTTTTGGCTTTAGGCCAAGTGATAGAAATGCCCCAAATATTGTCCAAAACGCACTGGTAAAATCTCGATCCCCATGCAGTGTCACGGGGCAGCCCGTGCCCTAGTCAATATCAAGGACCTTGCACACAGGCCACAAAGTTAATCTAGATTGGAGGGTGCCAAGTACTGTGGAGGAGGAGGGGTGTTTGTACCTTTTATGTTGCATTTTCATTGTATTATGTTTATTTTTGTCTTAGGCTCTGTAAATGAAGTGTGTGTAGTCGGCTTGCACTGTCTGAAGACACTTTTGCAGCAAGGGCAGAATCCATTTCTTGGTCCGTCGCGACGGCCGTCGGTCCGTCGGGAGGTCCGTCGGTCCGTCGGGAGGTCCGTCGGTCCGTCGGGAGGTCCGTCGGTCCGTCGGGAGGTCCGTCGGTCCGTCGGGAGGTCCGCCGGTCCGTCGGGAGGTCCGCCGGTCCGTCGGGAGGTCCGCCGGTCCGTCGGGAGGTCCGCCGGTCCGCCGGTCCGTCGGTCCGTCGGTCGTAACTCTGTCATTTCTCTACCGTTTTGGACGGGGGTGGTCTCATTTGAATCGTGTGGCCCCCCCGGGGGCGTCTATGGGGGTCTCGAGGTTCGGGGACCCCTGGGGACCCCAGGGACCCCCACATTGTAACTCTGTCATTTCTCTACCGTTTTGGACGGGGGTGGTCTCATTTGAATCGTGTGGCCCCCCCGGGGGCGTCTATGGGGGTCTCGAGGTTCGGGGACCCCTGGGGGCCCCCAGGGACCCCCACATTGTAACTCTGTCATTTCTCTACCGTTTTGGACGGGGGTGGTCTCATTTGAATCGTGTCGCCCCCCTGGAGGTATCTTTGGGGGTCTTAAGGTTCGGGGACCCCTGGGGACCCCCAGGGACCCCCAAATGGTAACTCTGTAATTGATGTACCATTTTGAACGTGGGTGGTCTCATTTGAATCGTGTCGCCCCCCTGGAGGTTTCTTTGGGGGTCTCAAGGTTCGGGGACCCCTGGGGACCCCTGGGGACCCCCAAATTGTAACTCTGTCATTTCTCTACCGTTTTGGACGGGGGTGGTCTCATTTGAATCGTGTCGCCCCCCTGGAGGTTTCTTTGGGGGTCTCAAGGTTCGGGGACCCCTGGGGACCCCTGGGGACCCCCAAATGGTAACTCTGTAATTGATGTACCATTTTGAACGTGGGTGGTCTCATTTGAATCGTGTCGCCCCCCTGGAGGTTTCTTTGGGGGTCTCAAGGTTCGGGGACCCCTGGGGACCCCCAGGGACCCCCAAATGGTAACTCTGTCATTTCTCTAGCGTTTTGGACGGGGGTGGTCTCATTTGAATCGTGTCG